>NC_087067.1:4690646-4784661 GCF_963678635.1 Symsagittifera roscoffensis
AATAGTTGAATAGCTCATTTAAACAGCCGAGGAAAAATCATAAGTCAAAAGTTTACTCATCAAACCTATCAAACAATTGCAATCACAACAGCGTGATTACTTTTTGATTGGAAACCTCTAAAATGTGAAGACTCTCCGTAAAATGAATAAGAGTTCAATGAACAAAATTCCTCGCTGGGGTATAATTAAGACTCATACTCTATTGTAACAAAAAACACAAGAAAAAGAATGAAAAACATTCACTCCTAGATGAAAAACACACAGCTAGTCAGTAGTGTTTAAGTATTTTAACAGCATTTTTTTCATAATGAAAACTAAAGATTAGATCAAACACAAAAACTGGAGAAAACAAACACTGTAAATTTTGCACAGTATTGAAATAATAATGAGAAAAAGATGAGTCCTCATTTGTTGAGCGTAAAAACAAAAAAAAATACATAATAAATTTATGTTTTTCATTTTCAAGCATATATTGTGCGAGTTGTAATCGTTTGTTTACTTTAGATTTGTTATACTTTCTACACAAAAGCGTAAAAGCTCAGCTGATACCATGGCCCAGCACAGTCTTTGTGATTTATGGCAATTGTTAAAGGTTCTATGAAGCACCTTGAAGAAGAAAATTTAAGAAAAATATTCAAGATTTAGAAAAAAAACTGTAAGAATCTTGAGGATAAAAAGTGAAAATAGCAAGGAATCTTTAAGACTTTACAAGCATCTTTTTTTTTGAAATCCAGGGTTGCGAGCGCTTTAAAAACAAGTTCCAAAAGATGTAAATGAATCGAGAATGATGAACTATCAAATGAAGCATTGCGACTTTGAACTAACCAAAAATCATCAGTGCAAAACTCAATTTTCGAATTGAATTTTGTTGAAAAACTTGCTGATGATTTTTGCTTTTAAAACAAAAAGAGGCATTAGCAAATCAATTGAAAATAAAGATATGAGCAGCAAAATAAAGCCATGCGACCATGAATTAACAAAGAATCATCAGTATAAATTTCAGTTTTTTGCCCAAATAATTTCAGAAGTTTCTGATGACTTTCAGTTCCAATACAAATTAAGGCAATAACATGAAGCATTCTCAAAATACTTGGATCTAATGACATGAGCAAAACAGTGAAGCATTGTGACAATGTATTAGCGAAAGGCACAACAATTACTTTTTACAAAAAACCTCAAATTTTTTCCGATAATTTTAATTTTAAAATAAATAAAACCGATTAGTTCAGGCGTGAACGAAGCAGATAACTAACCAAAAGGTTGATGAATTAAATGAAATTGCACTTAAAATTTTAAACATCTATAACTCTGACGCTGAATTCTGCAACCAAACTTTAAACGAAAAAAAACCTTGAAAAAGTTTTCTAAAGTGAAGAGGTTCTAGTTTACTCCTGCTGAAATTTTTGATCTCACACGGCAAAACTGAAACTAAAGTTCTGTATCAAATAAACATATAAATAAATTTCGAATAATAATCACAGACACAATAATTCAATCATTTAAAAATTAAAAAGCTAATAAAACATATATTTCTTGGCATATTTCAGTAAGCTTTGCTTCATTTTTTGTTAGTAATATCTCTTTATTGCTGAAATTTTTGTCTTCTCAAAATTTGCAAAATTGATTACGAAAATTTGAAAGTAATTTTCATAGAGATATAAGCAGATCTTGAGCAACCTTCGAAAAATCTTGAAAAAGTTTGAAGATAATTCCAAGATTTCAAGATATTTTCAAATTCGCTTGGACTTGGTGGGCTGCAGAGCCAACATGCAGGAATCTGTGGATGTGTTGATAACTTTTGGACGGTTAAACATTTTGCCATATCTAGAGATTTTGGATTTCAAGAACAGCTTCGTTACAAAATGAATCAGTACTCTTACAGTAGTGCAAGAAATATTTCGGATATCTTTTCTTTTCAGAGTTAAATATGCGTTCTACAGAGAACATTAGGTACAGTACGATTTTAATGAAATGTTTGTGGTTCGATATTTTATGTCGTTTTAATTAAAACTTTAATTATATAAATTATTTTGTAAGATAAAAGATTATTTACATATTTAATTGTTTTCATTAGATATGTGTCACAAACAATTGACATCAATTTTTTTTTGAGTTATGTTAACATAAAATTTTCATTTTGCCGGACAGTTGGGTGAATTTTCCCAAAAGTATGACCAATTTCCCACATTGAGCAAGGACAGCATTTTTGATTACTTTTAAAATAAAATAAATTGTTGTCATTAGATTGGTGTCACAAATAATCGACAGCAATGTTTTTCTTTCAAATTATGATTAAGATGAAATTTTCAATGAGCGGCACAGTTTAGTGAGTGATTTTCCCAGAAGAATGACCAATTTCCCACATTACGCAATGACAGCATTCTATGATTACTATGAAAATAATATTAATTGTTTTCATTAGATATGTGTCACAAATAATCTACTTCATTTTTTTTTCAAATAAAGATAAACATAAAGTTTTCAATGTGCGGCACAGTTTAGTGAGGGATTTTCCCAGAAGAATGACCAGTTTCCCACATTATTCAATGACAGCATTTTTTGATTACTCTGAAAATAAAATTAATTGTTTCCATTAGGTATGTGTCACAAATAATCGACATCAATTTTTTTTTCAATTTATGTTAAACATAAAATTTTGAATGAGCGGCACAGTTTAGTGAGAGGGTTTTTCAGACGAATGACCATTTTCCCACATTATGCAATGACAAAATTTCATGATTACTGTGAAAAAATTATTAATTGTTTTCAATAGATATGTGTCACAAATAATCGAGAGCAATTTTTTTTCAAGTTATGATTACAAAAAATTTAATTTTCGTTTTGCGGCACAATTTAGTGAGGAATTTTCCCAGAAGTACGACCAATTTCCCACCTTATGCAATAACAGCATTTCATGATTACTCTGAAAATAATCATAATTGTTTCCATTAGATATGTGTCACAAATAATCGACAGCAATTTTTTTCAAGTTATGATAACAAAAAATTTTCGTTTTGCGGCACAGTTTAGTGAGGGATTTTCCCAGAAGTACGACCAATTTCCCACCGTAAGCAATAACAGCATTTCATGATTACTCTGAAAATAGTCATAATTGTTTTCTTTAGATATGTGTCACAAATAATCGACAACAATTTTTTTTCAAGTTATGATATCAAAAAATTTTCGTTTTGCGGCACAGTTTAGTGAGGGATTTTCCCAGAATTACGACCACTTTACCACCTTATGCAATAACAGCATTTCATGATTACTATGAAAATATTATTAATTGTTTTCATTAGATATGTGTCACAAATAATCGACATCAGTTTTTTTCAAGTTATGATAACATAAAATTTTTCATTTTGCGGCACAGTTTAGTGAGGAATTTTCCCAGAGGTAGGACCAATTCCCATTTTATGCAATGACAGCTTTTCATGATTACTATGAAAACAATATTAATTGTTTCCATTAGATATGTGTCACAAATAAACGAAATCAGTTTTTTTTTCAAGTAATGATAAACAAAAAGTATTCAATTTGCCTCACAGTTTAGTGAGGGATTTTCCCAGAAGAATGACTAACTTCCCTCATTATGCATTGACAGCCTTTCATGATTACTATGAAAATAATTTTAATTGTTTTCATTAGATATTTGTCACAAGTAATCGGCATCAAGTTTTTTTTCAAGTTATGATAAACATAAAGTTTTCATTTTGCGGCACATTAAGTGAGGGATTTTCGCAGAAAAATGACCAATTTACCACATTTTGCGATGACAACATTTCATGATTATTATGAAAAAAATATTAATTGTTTTCATTAGATATGTGTCACAAATAATCGACATCAGTTTTTTTTCAAGTTGTGATAACATAAAATTTTCATTTTGCGGCACAGTTTAGTGAGAAATTTTCCCAGAAGTAGGACCAATTTCCCACCTCATGCAATGACAGCATTTCATGATTACTATGAAAACAATATTAATTGTTTCCATTAGATACGTGTCACAAATAATCGACATCAATTTTTTTTTTCAGTTATGTTGAACAAAAAGTATTCAATTTGCTGCACAGTTTAGTGAGGGGTTTTCCCAGAAGAATGACCAACTTCCCACATTATGCAATGACAACATTTCATGATTACAATGAAATTATTATTAATTGTTTTCATTAGATATGTGTCACAAATAATCGACATCAGTTTTTTTCAAGTTATGATAACAAAAAATTTTTCATTTTGCGGCACAGTTTAGTGAGGAATTTTCCCAGAGGTAGGACCAATTTCCCACTTTATGCAATGACAGCTTTTCATGATTACTATGAAAACAATATTAATTGTTTCCATTAGATATGTGTCACTAATAATCGAAATCAGTTTTTTTTTCAAGTAATGATAAACATAAAGTATTCAATTTGCCGCACAGTTTAGCGAGGGATTTTCCCAGAAGAATGACTAATTTCCCTCATTATGCATTGACAGCCTTTCATGATTACTATGAAAATAATTTTAATTGTTTTCATTAGATATGTGTCACAAGTAATCGGCATCAAATTTTTTTTCAAGTTTTGATAAACATAAAGTTTTCATTTTGCGGCATATTAAGTGAGGGATTTTCCCAGAAAAATGACCAATTTACCAAATTTTGCGATGACAACATTTCATTATTACTATGAAAATAATATTAATTGTTTTCATTAGATATGTGTCACAAATAATCGACATCAGTTTTTTTTCAAGTTGTGATAACATAAAATTTTTCATTTTGCGGCACAGTTTAGTGAAAAATTTTCCCAGAAGTAGGACATTTTCCCACATTATGCAATGACAACATTTCATGATTACTGTGAAAAAATTATTAATTGTTTTCATTAGATATGTGTCACAAATAATCGACAGCAATTTTTTTTCAAGTTATGATAACAAAAAATTTTCGTTTTGCGGCACAGTTTAGTGAGGGATTTTCCCAGAAGTACGATCAATTTCCCACCTTATGCAATAACAGCATTTCATGATTACTCTGAAAATAATAATAATTGTTTTCTTTAGATATGTGTCACAAATAATCGACATCAGTTTTTTTCATGTTATGATAACATAAAATTTTTCATTTTGCGGCACAGTTTGGTGAGGAATTTTCCCAGAGGTAGGACCAGTTTCCCACTTTATGCAAGGACAGCATTTCATGATTACCATGAAAACAATAATAATTGTTTCCATTATTTATGTGTCACAAATAATCGAAATCAGTTTTTTTTTCAAGTAATGATAAACATAAAGTATTCAATTTGCCGCACAGTTTAGTGAGGGATTTTCCCAGAAGAATGACTAATTTCCCTCATTATGCATTGACAGCCTTTCATGATTTCTATGAAAATAATTTTAATTGTTTTCATTCGATATGTGTCACAAGTAATCGGCATCAAGTTTTTTTTCAAGTTATGATAAACATAAATTTTTCATTTTGCGGCACCTTAAGTGAGGGATTTTCCCAAAAAAATGACCAATTTACCACATTTTGCGATGACAACATTTCATGATTACTATGAAAATAAAATTAATTGTTTTCATTAGATATGTGTCACAAATAATCGACATCAGTTTTTTTTGAAGTTGTGATAACATAAAATTTTTCATTTTGCGGCACAGTTTGGTGAGAAATTTTCCCAGAAGTAGGACCAATTTCCCTCCTTATGCAATAACAGCATTTCATGATTACTATGAAAACAATATTAATTGTTTCCATTAGATATGTGTCACAAATAATCGACATCAATTTTTTTTTCAAGTTATGTTGAACAAAAAGTATTCAATTTGCTGCACAGTTTAGTGGGGGGTTTTCCCAGAAGAATGACCAACTTCCCACATTATGCAATGACAACATTTCATGATTACTATGAAATTATTATTAATTGTTTTCATTAGATATGTGTCACAAATAATTGACATCAATTTTTTTTAAAGTTATGATAAACATAAAGTATTCAATTTAGGGCACAGTTTAGTGAGGTATTTTCCCAGAAGAATGATCAATTTCACTCATTATGCAACGACAGCATTTCATCATTACTATGAAAATAATAATAATTGTTTTCATTAGATATGTGTCACAAATAATCGACATCAGTTATTTTTCAAGTTATGATAACATAAAATTTTCATTTTGCGGCACAGTTTAGTGAGGGATTTTCCCAGAAGTAGGACCAATTTGCCTCCTTATGCAATGACAGAGTTTCATGATTACTATGAAAACAATATTAATTGTTTTTTCATTAGATATGTGTCAATTGTGATAAACATAAAGTTTTGTGATAAACATAAAGTTTTCAATTTGCGGCACAGTTTAGTGAGGTGTTTTCCCAGAAAAATGATCAGTTTTCCTCATTATGCAACGACAGCATTTCATGATTACTACGAAAATAATATTAACTGTTTTCATTAGATCTGTGTCACAAATAATCGACATCGATTTTTTTTCATTTCATGACAAACATAAAAATTTGAATGAGCGGCACAGTTTAGTGAGAAATTTTCCCAGAAGTAGGACCAATTTCCCTCCTTATGCAATAACAGCATTTCATGATTACTATGAAAACAATATTAATTGTTTCCATTAGATATGTGTCACAAATAATCGACATCAATTTTTTTTTCAACCATGATAAACATTAAGTATTCAATTTGCTGCACAGTTTAGTGAGGGATTTTCCCAGAAGAATGACCAATTTCCCTCATTATGCTTTGACAGCATTTCATGATTACTATGAAAATAATATTAAATGTTTTCATCAGATATGTATCACAAATAATCGGTATCAAGTTTTTTTTCAAGTTATGATAAACATAAAGTTTCCAATGTGCGCCAGAGTTTATTGAGGGATTTTCCCAGAAGAATAACCAATTTACCACATTTGCAATAACAGCATTTTTGATTAAATTGAAAATAAAATAAATTGTTGTCATTAGATTTGTGTCACAAAAATCGAGATCAATTTTTTTTTTCAAATTATGATAAACATAAAATTTTCAATGAGCGGCACAGTTTAGTGAGGGATTTTCCCAGAAGAATGACCAATTTGCCACATTACGCAATGACAGCATTTCATGATTACTTTGAATATAATATTAATTGTTTTCATTAGATATGTGTCACAAATAATCGACATCAATTTTTTTTCAAATAATGATAAACATAAAGTTTTCAATGTGCGGCACAGTTTAGTGAGGGATTTTCCCAGAAGAATGATCAATTTCACTAATTATGTAACGACAGCATTTCATCATTACTATGAAAATAATTATAATTGTTTTCATTAGATATGTGTCACAAATAATCGACATCAGTTTTTTTTCAAGTTATGATAACATAAAATTTTCATTTTGCGGCACAGTTTAGTGAGGGATTTTCCCAGAAGTAGGACCAATTTCCCTCCTTATGCAATGACAGAATTTCATGATTACTATGAAAACAATATTAATTGTTTCCATTAGTTATGTGTCACAAATAATCGACATCAATTTTTTTTTCAAGTCATGATAAACATTAAGTATTCAATTTGCTGCACAGTTTAGTGAGGGATTTTCCCAGAAGAATGACCAATTTCCCTCATTACGCAATGATAGCATTTCATGATTACTATGAAAGAAATATTAATTGTTTTTTCATTAGATATGTGTCAACTGTGATAAACATAAAGTTTTGTAATAAACATAAAGTTTTCAATTTGCGGCACAGTTTAGTGAGGTGTTTTCCCAGAAAAATGATCAGTTTTCCTCATTATGCAACGACAGCATTTCATGATTACTACGAAAATAATATTAACTGTTTTCATTAGATTTGTGTCACAAAAATTGAGATCAATTTTTTTTTCAAATTATGATAAACATAAA
Source organism: Symsagittifera roscoffensis (assembly GCF_963678635.1). Taxonomy (NCBI): domain Eukaryota; kingdom Metazoa; phylum Xenacoelomorpha; order Acoela; family Convolutidae; genus Symsagittifera; species Symsagittifera roscoffensis. The sequence continues at coordinate 4,698,534 of NC_087067.1, forward strand.
ATTTTCAATGAGCGGCACAGTTTAGTGAGGGATTTTCCCAGAAGAATGACCAATTTGCCACATTATGCAATGACAGCATTTCATGATTACTTTGAATATAATATTAATTGTTTTCATTAGATATGTGTCACAAATAATCGACATCAATTTTTTTTCAAATAATGATAAACATAAAGTTTTCAATGTGCGGCACAGTTTAGTGAGGGATTTACCCAGAAGAATGATCAATTTCCCTCATTACGCAATGATAGCATTTCATGATTACTATGAAAGAAATATTAATTGTTTTTTCATTAGATATGTGTCAATTGTGATAAACATAAAGTTTTGTGATAAACATAAAGTTTTCAATTTGCGGCACAGTTTAGTGAGGTGTTTTCCCAGAAAAATGATCACTTTTCCTCATTATGCAACGACAGCATTTCATGATTACTACGAAAATAATATTAACTGTTTTCATTAGATTTGTGTCACAAAAATTGAGATCAATTTTTTTTTCAAATTATGATAAACATAAAATTTTCAATGAGCGGCACAGTTTAGTGAGGGATTTTCCCAGAAGAATGACCAATTTGCCACATTATGCAATGACAGCATTTCATGATTACTTTGAATATAATATTAATTGTTTTCATTAGATATGTGTCACAAATAACCGACATCAGTTTTTTTTCAAGTTATGATAACATAAAATTTTCATTTTGCGGCACAGTTTAGTGAGGGATTTTCCCAGAAGTAGGACCAATTTCCCTCCTTATGCAATGACAGAATTTCATGATTACTATGAAAACAATATTAATTGTTTCCATTAGTTATGTGTCACAAATAATCGACATCAATTTTTTTTTCAAGTTATGATAAACATTAAGTATTCAATTTGCTGCACAGTTTAGTGAGGGATTTTCCCAGAAGAATGACCAATTTCCCTCATTACGCAATGATAGCATTTCATGATTACTATGAAAGAAATATTAATTGTTTTTTCATTAGATATGTGTCAATTGTGATAAACATAAAGTTTTGTGATAAACATAAAGTTTTCAATTTGCGGCACAGTTTAGTGAGGTGTTTTCCCAGAAAAATGATCAGTTTTCCTCATTATGCAACGACAGCATTTCATGATTACTACTAAAATAATATTAACTGTTTTCATTAGATTTGTGTCACAAAAATTGAGATCAATTTTTTTTTCAAATTATGATAAACATAAAATTTTCAATGAGCGGCACAGTTTAGTGAGGGATTTTCCCAGAAGAATGACCAATTTGCCACATTATGCAATGACAGCATTTCATGATTACTTTGAATATAATATTAATTGTTTTCATTAGATATGTGTCACAAATAATCGACATCAATTTTTTTTCAAATAAGGATAAACATAAAGTTTTCAATGTGCGGCACAGTTTAGTGAGGGATTTTCCCAGAAGAATGATCAATTTCACTCATTATGCAACGACAGCATTTCATCATTACTATGAAAATAATAATAATTGTTTTCATTAGATATGTGTCACAAATAATCGACATCAGTTTTTTTTCAAGTTATGATAACATAAAATTTTCATTTTGCGGCACAGTTTAGTGAGGGATTTTCCCAGAAGTAGGACCCATTTCGCTCCTTATGCAATGACAGAATTTCATGATTACTATGAAAACAATATTAATTGTTTTCATTAGTTATGTGTCACAAATAATCGACATCAATTTTTTTTTTCAAGTCATGATAAACATTAAGTATTCAATTTGCTGCACAGTTTAGTAAGGGATTTTCCCAGAAGAATGACTAATTTCCCTCATTACGCAATGATAGCATTTCATGATTACTATGAAAGAAATATTAATTGTTTTTTCATTAGATATGTGTCAATTGTGATAAACATAAAGTTTTGTGATAAACATAAAGTTTTCAATTTGCGGCACAGTTTAGTGAGGTGTTTTCCCAGAAAAATGATCAGTTTTCCTCATTATGCAACGACAGCATTTCATGATTACTACGGAAATAGTATCAACTGTTTTCATTAGATCTGTGTCACAAATAATCGACATCGATTTTTTTTCATTTCATGACAAACATAAAAATTTGAATGAGCGGCACAGTTTAGTGAGGGATTTTCCCAGAAGAATGACCAATTTCCCACATCATGAAATGACAGCGCTTCATGATTACTATGAAAAAAAACGTAATCGTTTCCATTAGATATGTGTCACAAATAATCGACATCAATTTGTTTTCAAATTATGATAACATAAAGTTTTCATTTTGCAGCACAGTTTAGTGAGGTATTTTCCCAGAAGTAGGACCAATTTCCCACATCATGAAATGACAGCGTTTCATGATTACTATGAAAATAAAAGTAATCGTTTTCATTAGATATGTGTCACAAATAATCGACATCAATTTGTTTTCAAATTATGATAACATAAAGTTTTCATTTTGCAGCACAGTTTAGTGAGGTATTTTCCCAGAAGTAGGACCAAATTCCCATTTTATGCAATGACAGCTTTTCATGATTACTATGAAAACAATATAATTGTTTCCATTAGTTATGTGTCACAAATAATCGACATCAGTTTTTTTTTCAAGTTATGATAAACATTAAGTATTCAATTTGCTGCACAGTTTAGTGAGGGATTTTCCCAGAAGAATGACCAATTTCCCTCATTATGCTTTGACAGCATTTCATGATTACCATGAAAATAATATTAATTGTTTTCATCAGATATGTATCACAAATAATCGGTATCAAGTTTTTTTTTCAAGTTATGATAAACATAAAGTTTCCAATGTGCACCACAGTTTAGTGAGGGATTTTCCCAGAAGAATAACCAATTTACTACATTTGCAATAACAGCCTTTTTGATTAAATTGAAAATAAAATAAATTGTTGTCAATAGATTTGTGTCACAAAAGTCGAGATCTATTTTTTTTTCAAATTATGATAAACATAAAATTTTCAATGAGCGGCACAGTTTAGTGAGGGATTTTCCCAGAAGAATGACCAATTTGCCACATTATGCAATGACAGCATTTCATGATTACTTTGAATATAATATTAATTGTTTTCATTAGATATGTGTCACAAATAATCGACATCAATTTTTTTTCAAATAATGATAAACATAAAGTTTTCAATGTGCGGCACAGTTTAGTGAGGGATTTTCCCAGAAGAATGATCAATTTCACTCATTATGCAACGACAGCATTTCATCATTGCTATGAAAATAATAATAATTGTTTTCATTAGATATGTGTCACAAATAATCGACATCAATTTTTTTTCAAATAATGATAAACATAAAGTTTTCAATGTGCGGCACAGTTTAGTGAGGGATTTTCCCAGAAGAATGATCAATTTCACTCATTATGCAACGACAGCATTTCATCATTGCTATGAAAATAATAATAATTGTTTTCATTAGATATGTGTCACAAATAATCGACATCAGTTTTTTTTCAAGTTATGATAACATAAAATTTTCATTTTGCGTCACAGTTTAGTGAGGGATTTTCCCAGAAGTAGGACCAATTTCCCTCCTTATGCAATGACAGAATTTCATGATTACTATGAAAACAATATTAATTGTTTCCATTAGTTATGTGTCACAAATAATCGACATCAATTTTTTTTTCAAGTCATGATAAACATTAAGTATTCAATTTGCTGCACAGTTTAGTGAGGGATTTTCCCAGAAGAATGACCAATTTCCCTCATTACGCAATGATAGCATTTCATGATTACTATGAAAGAAGTATTAATTGTTTTTTCATTAGATATGTGTCAATTGTGATAAACATAAAGTTTTGTGATAAACATAAAGTTTTCAATTTGCGGCACAGTTTAGTGAGGTGTTTTCCCAGAAAAATGATCAGTTTTCCTCATTATGCAACGACAGCATTTCAAGATTACTACGAAAATAATATTAACTGTTTTCATTAGATCTGTGTCACAAATAACCGACATCAGTTTTTTTTCAAGTTATGATAACAAAAAATTTTCATTTTGCGGCACAGTTTAGTGAGGGATTTTCCCAGAAGTAGGACCAATTTTCCTCCTTATGCAATGACAGAATTTCATGATTACTATGAAAACAATATTAATTGTTTCCATTAGTTATGTGTCACAAACAATCGACATCAATTTTTTTTTCAAGTCATGATAAACATTAAGTATTCAATTTGCTGCACAGTTTAGTGAGGGATTTTCCCAGAAGAATGACCAATTTCCCTCATTACGCAATGATAGCATTTCATGATTACTATGAAAGAAATATTAATTGTTTTTTCATTAGATATGTGTCAATTGTGATAAACATAAAGTTTTGTGATAAACATAAAGTTTTCAATTTGCGGCACAGTTTAGTGAGGTGTTTTCCCAGAAAAATGATCAGTTTTCCTCATTATGCAACGACAGCATTTCATGATTACTACGAAAATAATATTAACTGTTTTCATTAGATTTGTGTCACAAAAATTGAGATCAATTTTTTTTTCAAATTATGATAAACATAAAATTTTCAATGAGCGGCACAGTTTAGTGAAGGATTTTCCCAGAAGAATGACCAATTTCACTCATTATGCAACGAAAGCATTTCATGATTACTTTGAATATAATTTTAATTGTTTTCATTAGATATGTGTCACAAATAACCGACATCAGTTTTTTTTCAAGTTATGATAACATAAAATTTTCATTTTGCGGCACAGTTTAGTGAGGGATTTTCCCAGAAGTAGGACCAATTTCCCTCCTTATGCAATGACAGAGTTTCATGATTACTATGAAAACAATATTAATTGTTTCCATTAGTTATGTGTCACAAACAATCGACATCAATTTTTTTTTCAAGTCATGATAAACATTAAGTATTCAATTTGCTGCACAGTTTAGTGAGGGATTTTCCCAGAAGAATGACCAATTTCCCTCATTACGCAATGATAGCATTTCATGATTACTATGAAAGAAGTATTAATTGTTTTTTCATTAGATATGTGTCAATTGTGATAAACATAAAGTTTTGTGATACACATAAAGTTTTCAATTTGCGGCACAGTTTAGTGAGGTGTTTTCCCAGAAAAATGATCAGTTTTCCTCATTATGCAACGACAGCATTTCAAGATTACTACGAAAATAATATTAACTGTTTTCATTAGATCTGTGTCACAAATAACCGACATCAGTTTTTTTTCAAGTTATGATAACATAAAATTTTCATTTTGCGGCACAGTTTAGTGAGGGGTTTTCCCAGAAGTAGGACCAATTTCCCTCCTTATGCAATGACAGAATTTCATGATTACTATGAAAACAATATTAATTGTTTCCATTAGTTATGTGTCACAAACAATCGACATCAATTTTTTTTTCAAGTCATGATAAACATTAAGTTTTCAATTTGCTGCACAGTTTAGTGAGGGATTTTCCCAGAAGAATGACCAATTTCCCTCATTACGCAATGATAGCATTTCATGATTACTATGAAAGAAATATTAATTGTTTTCTCATTAGATATGTGTCAACTGTGATGAACATAAAGTTTTGTGATAAACATAAAGTTTTCAATTTGCGGCACAGTTTAGTGAGGTGTTTTCCCAGAAAAATGATCAGTTTTCCTCATTATGCAACGACAGCATTTCATGATTACTACGGAAATAATATTAACTTTTTTCATTAGATCTTTGTCACAAATAATCGACATCCATTTCTTTTCATTTCATGACAAACATAAAAATTTGAATGAGCGGCACAGTTTAGTGAGGGATTTTCCCAGAAGAATGACCAATTTCCCACATCATGAAATGACAGCGCTTCATGATTACTATGAAAATAAACGTAATCGTTTTCATTAGATATGTGTCACAAATAATCGACATCAATTTGTTTTCAAATTATGATAACATAAAGTTTTCATTTTGCAGCACAGTTTAGTGAGGTATTTTCCCAGAAGTAGGACCAATTTCCCACATCATGAAATGACAGCGCTTCATGATTACTATGAAAATAAAAGTAATCGTTTTCATTAGATATGTGTCACAAATAATCGACATCAATTTGTTTTCAAATTATGATAACATAAAGTTTTCATTTTGCAGCACAGTTTAGTGAGGTATTTTCCCAGAAGTAGGACCAAATTCCCACTTTATGCAATGACAGCTTTTAATGATTACTATGAAAACAATATAATTGTTTCCATTAGTTATGTGTCACAAATAATCGACATCAGTTTTTTTTTCAAGTTATGATGAACATTAAGTATTCAGTTTGCTGCACAGTTTAGTGAGGGATTTTCCCAGAAGAATGACCAATTTCCCTCATTATGCTTTGACAGCATTTCATGATTACTATGAAAATAATATTAATTGTTTTCATCAGATATGTATCACAAATAATCGGTATCAAGTTTTTTTTTCAAGTTATGATAAACATAAAGTTTCCAATGTGCGCCACAGTTTAGTGAGGGATTTTCCCAGAAGAATAACCAATTTACCACATTTGCAATAACAGCATTTTTGATTAAATTGAAAATAAAATAAATTGTTGTCATTAGATTTGTGTCACAAAAATCGAGATCAATTTTTTTTTCAAATTATGATAAACAAAAAATTTTCAATGAGCGGCACAGTTTAGTGAGGGATTTTCCCAGAAGAATGACCAATTTGCCACATTATGCAATGACAGCATTTCATGATTACTTTGAAAATAATATTAATTGTTTTCATTAGATATATGTCACAAATAATCGACATCAATTTTTTTTTCAAATAATGATGAACATAAAGTTTTCAATGTGCGGCACATTTTAGTGAGGGATTTTCCCAGAAGAATGATCAATTTCACTCATTATGCAACGACAGCATTTCATCATTACTATGAAAATAATAATAATTGTTTTCATTAGATATGTGTCACAAATAATCGACATCAGTTTTTTTTCAAGTTATGATAAACATTAAGTATTCAATTTGCTGCACAGTTTAGTGAGGGATTTTCCCAGAAGTAGGACCAATTTCCCTCCTTATGCAATGACAGAATTTCATGATTACTATGAAAACAATATTAATTGTTTCCATTAGTTATGTGTCACAAACAATCGACATCAATTTTTTTTTCAAGTCATGATAAACATTAAGTATTCAATTTGCTGCACAGTTTAGTGAGGGATTTTCCCAGAAGAATGACCAATTTCCCTCATTACGCAATGATAGCATTTCATGATTACTATGTAAGAAATATTAATTGTTTTTTCAATAGATATGTGTCAATTGTGATAAACATAAAGTTTTGTGATAAACATAAAGTTTTCAATTTGCGGCACAGTTTAGTGAGGTGTTTTCCCAGAAAAATGATCAGTTTTTCTCATTATGCAACGACAGCATTTCATGATTACTACGAAAATAATATTAACTGTTTTCATTAGATTTGTGTCACAAAAATTGAGATCAATTTTTTTTTCAAATTATGATAAACATAAAATTTTCAATGAGCGGCACAGTTTAGTGAGGGATTTTCCCAGAAGAATGACCAATTTGCCACATTATGCAATGACAGCATTTCATGATTACTTTGAATATAATATTAATTGTTTTCATTAGATATGTGTCACAAATAATCGACATCAATTTTTCTTCAAATAATGATAAACATTAGGTTTTCAATGTGCGGCACAGTTAAGTGAGGGATTTTCCCAGAAGAATGATCAATTTCACTCATTATGCAACGACAGCATTTCATCATTACTATGAAAATCATAATAATTGTTTTCATTAGATATGTGTCACAAATAATCGACATCAGTTTTTTTTCAAGTTATGATAACATAAAATTTTCATTTTGCGGCACAGTTTAGTGAGGGATTTTCCCAGAAGTAGAACCAATTTCCCTCCTTATGCAATGACAGAATTTCATATTTACTATGAAAACAATATTAATTGTTTCCATTAGTTATGTGTCACAAATAATCGACATCAATTTTTTTTTCAAGTCATGATAAACATTAAGTATTCAATTTGCTGCACAGTTTAGTGGGGGATTTTCCCAGAAGAATGACCAATTTCCCTCATTACGCAATGATAGCATTTCATGATTACTATGAAAGAAGTATTAATTGTTTTTTCATTAGATATGTGTCAATTGTGATAAACATAAAGTTTTGTGATAAACATAAAGTTTTCAATTTGCGGCACAGTTTAGTGAAGTGTTTTCCCAGAAAAATGATCAGTTTTCCTCATTATGCAACGACAGCATTTCATGATTACTACGAAAATAATATTAACTGTTTTCATTAGATCTGTGTCACAAATAATCGACATCGATTTTTTTTTCATTTCATGACAAATATAAAAATTTGAATGAGCGGCACAGTTTAGTGAGGGATTTTCCCAGAAGAATGACCAATTTCCCACATCATGAAATGACAGCGCTTCATGATTACTATGAAAATAAACGTAATCGTTTTCATTAGATATGTGTCACAAATAATCGACATCAATTTGTTTTCAAATTATGATAACATAAAGTTTTCATTTTGCAGCACAGTTTAGTGAGGTATTTTCCCAGAAGTAGGACCAAATTCCCACTTAATGCAATGACAGCTTTTCATGATTACTATGAAAACAATATAATTGTTTCCATTAGTTATGTGTCACAAATAATCGACATCAGTTTTTTTTTCAAGTTATGATAAACATTAAGTATTCAATTTGCTGCACAGTTTAGTGAGGGATTTTCCCAGAAGAATGACCAATTTCCCTCATTATGCTTTGACAGCATTTCATGATTACTATGAAAATAATATTAATTGTTTTCATCAGATATGTATCACAAATAATCGGTATCAAGTTTTTTTTCAAGTTATGATAAACATAAAGTTTCCAATGTGCGCCACAGTTTAGTGAGGGATTTTCCCAGAAGAATAACCAATTTACCACATTGTGCAATAACAGCATTTTTGATTAAATTGAAAATAAAATCAATTGTTGTCATTAGATTTGTGTCACAAAAATCGAGATCAATTTTATTTTCAAATTATGATAAACATAAAATTTTCAATGAGCGGCACAGTTTAGTGAGTGATTTTCCCAGAAGAATGACCAATTTGCCACATTATGCAATGACAGCATTTCATGATTACTTTGAATATAATATTAATTGTTTTCATTAGATATGTGTCACAAATAATCGACATCAATTTTTTTTCAAGTTATGATAAACATAAAGTTTCCAATGTGCGCCACAGTTTAGTGAGGGATTTTCCCAGAAGAATAACCAATTTACCACATTGTGCAATAACAGCATTTTTGATTAAATTGAAAATAAAATCAATTGTTGTCATTAGATTTGTGTTACAAAAATCGAGATCAATTTTTTTTTCAAGTTATGATAAACATAAAGTTTCCAATGTGCGCCACAGTTTAGTGAGGGATTTTCCCAGAAGAATAACCAATTTACCACATTGTGCAATAACAGCATTTTTGATTAAATTGAAAATAAAATCAATTGTTGTCATTAGATTTGTGTCACAAAAATCGAGATCAATTTCTTTTTCAAATTATGATAAACATAAAGTTTTCAATGTGCGGCACAGTTTATTGAGGGATTTTCCCAGAAGAATGATCAATTTCACTCATTATGCAACGACAGCAATTCATCATTACTATGAAAATAATAATAATTGTTTTCATTAGATATGTGTCACAAATAATCGACATCAGTTTTTTTTCAAGTTATGATAACATAAAACTTTCATTTTGCGGCACAGTTTAGGGAGGGATTTTCCCAGAAGTAGGACCAATTTCCCTCCTTATGCAATGACAGAATTTCATGATTACTATGAAAACAATATTAATTGTTTCCATTAGTTATGTGTCACAAATAATCGACATCAATTTTTTTTTCAATTCATGATAAACATTAAGTATTCAATTTGCTGCACAGTTTAGTGAGGGATTTTCCCAGAAGAATGACCAATTTCCCTCATTACGCAATGATAGCATTTCATGATTACTATGAAAGAAATATTAATTGTTTTTTCATTAGATATGTGTCAATTGTGATAAACATAAAGTTTTGTGATAAACATAAAGTTTTCAATTTGCGGCACAGTTTAGTGAGGTGTTTTCCCAGAAAAATGATCAGTTTTCCTCATTATGCAACGACAGCATTTCATGATTACTACGAAAATAATATTAACTGTTTTCATTAGATCTGTGTCACAAATAATCGACATCGATTTTTTTTCATTTCATGACAAACATAAAAATTTGAATGAGCGGCACAGTTTAGTGAGGGATTTTCCCAGAAGAATGACCAATTTCCCACATCATGAAATGACAGCGCTTCATGATTACTATGAAAATAAAAGTAATCGTTTTCATTAGATATGTGTCACAAATAATCGACATCAATTTGTTTTTCAAATTATGATTAACATATAATTTTCAATGAGCGGCACAGTTTAGTGAGGGATTTTCCCAGAAGAATGACCAATTTGCCACATTATGCAATGACAGCATTTTTGATTAAATTGAAAATAAAATCAATTGTTGTCATTAGATTTGTGTTACAAAAATCGAGATCAATTTTTTTTTCAAGTTATGATAAACATAAAGTTTCCAATGTGCGCCACAGTTTAGTGAGGGATTTTCCCAGAAGAATAACCAATTTACCACATTGTGCAATAACAGCATTTTTGATTAAATTGAAAATAAAATCAATTGTTGTCATTAGATTTGTGTCACAAAAATCGAGATCAATTTTTTTTTCAAATTATGATAAACATAAAGTTTTCAATGTGCGGCACAGTTTATTGAGGGATTTTCCCAGAAGAATGATCAATTTCACTCATTATGCAACGACAGCAATTCATCATTACTATGAAAATAATAATAAGTGTTTTTATTAGATATGTGTCACAAATAATCGACATCAGTTTTTTTTCAAGTTATGATAACATAAAACTTTCATTTTGCGGCACAGTTTAGGGAGGGATTTTCCCAGAAGTAGGACCAATTTCCCTCCTTATGCAATGACAGAATTTCATGATTACTATGAAAACAATATTAATTGTTTCCATTAGTTATGTGTCACAAATAATCGACATCAATTTTTTTTTCAATTCATGATAAACATTAAGTATTCAATTTGCTGCACAGTTTAGTGAGGGATTTTCCCAGAAGAATGACCAATTTCCCTCATTACGCAATGATAGCATTTCATGATTACTATGAAAGAAATATTAATTGTTTTTTCATTAGATATGTGTCAATTGTGATAAACATAAAGTTTTGTGATAAACATAAAGTTTTCAATTTGCGGCACAGTTTAGTGAGGTGTTTTCCCAGAAAAATGATCAGTTTTCCTCATTATGCAACGACAGCATTTCATGATTACTACGAAAATAATATTAACTGTTTTCATTAGATCTGTGTCACAAATAATCGACATCGATTTTTTTTCATTTCATGACAAACATAAAAATTTGAATGAGCGGCACAGTTTAGTGAGGGATTTTCCCAGAAGAATGACCAATTTCCCACATCATGAAATGACAGCGCTTCATGATTACTATGAAAATAAACGTAATCGTTTTCATTAGATATGTGTCACAAATAATCGACATCAATTTGTTTTTCAAATTATGATAAACATATAATTTTCAATGAGCGGCACAGTTTAGTGAGGGATTTTCCCAGAAGAATGACCAATTTGCCACATTATGCAATGACAGCATTTCATGATTACTTTGAATATAATATTAATTGTTTTCATTAGATATGTGTCACAAATAATCGACATCAATTTTTTTTCAAATAATGATAAACATAAAGTTTTCAATGTGCGGCACAGTTTAGTGAGGGATTTTCCCAGAAGAATGACCAGTTTCCCACATTATGCAATGACAGCATTTTTTGATTACTCTGAAAATAAAATGAATTGTTTTCATTAGATATGTGTCACAAACAATTGACATCAAATTTGTTTTTTTTTTTCAAGTTATCATAAACATAAAGTTTACAATTTGCGGCACAGTTTAGTGAGGGAGTTCCCAGAGTCTCACATATTGCAACATCAGCAGATTTTGACTATCATGAATATTATGGAAGTAATGCTCAACATCAGCGGAATGAGATAGATGAACGAAAAAAATAAGTGTATCGCATATAAAATGAATCTGGTACTTCTGTCTGCAACTTGATCAGCACGGATGAACCGGTCAACAGATTGAATATAATCAATTGATTCCATTTCTGGGGAAGATATAACAAACTCCTTTTTGTATTTCAAATTCATAATGAATTTTTGTAATGTCAACGAGTCCAGTTTAGGGTAACATTCATCACAGAATCTTCAAGCTTCACACATACAAATGGTGGTTTGGAAAACAGAAGACATAGTTTTGGGGATCGCTGTATAAGTATTCCGTCCACGTTGCTTGTTTCAAAAGACCACCAATGATTTTCTGTTTCGATTATCAACAAATTAGACTCAGTATCTGTACTTTCACCGCGTAATTTATTGCTATATCTTAGAATATTCATTATTTTGCCGGTTGCAACACGTTCTAGTTCTCTTACTAGTTCTGACTCTGTAACTTTAACCTCTTTTTTCAGCTCTGATTCAATGTCAAGATCGAGTGTTAGTTTTCTTGTTGTGGGTGTACCATCAAATAAAGCGCTAAGGTTTGAATCACTAGGTTGATAAGAAAACATTTTTTGGAAGAAACAGATGATGATTTCAGTAAATTATCTCTTTAAAAATATTCAAAGCAGAAGATCGATATCAGGCATAAAAATTTTGAGAAAAAACTACCATAATATTCGGTATCTTCAAATATAATTAAATACAGAATTCCGAGCTGTTTTTGATGTAACAAGTTTTTCAATTGAGTCCAACAAAATGTTTCTTTTTTGGCAAATACTGTATTTCAAAGTTTTAATGATATCAAACAAAAACCGGTATTTGTTCATTTCAGAATCAAACCCGCACTGAGGGCCCATGGATTTTAATCGATTATAATGAATTTCCTAGACAAAAATCCTCCCACTATCTATCTTTCCAGTTTTCCAAATCACTCCTTCCCCTGTTTACCCCCCCCCCCCCCCCCACCCCTGCATAAGAAAAGGGGGAAGATGTTAAACTAGGAGGGAGAGTAGTAACGGAGGCGGAGTTCACCCATTGCCTTAAACCCCTCCTTCCCACACCTCACGTTCTGCAATTACCCCCTCTCCTCCTTCAATCCTTACCCCATGAGTGCTCTGGTTGACAAAAAATTCTTATCATACGATTCCATACAATTCCATAGAATAAAAAAAAGGATGAAAATTACATGATTAGCATTTTTCCATACAATGGAATTGCATGATAGGCATTTTTTCCATTCAATGGAATTGTATGATAGGCATTTTTTCCATTCAGTGGAATTGTATGATAATGGTTTTTTTCCATTCAATGGAATCGTATGATACATTTTTTACGACGATTTTTGCATAAAACTCAGTTTCTGATTGAGCAAGTTAGAGAAATAAAATGAGGCAAAAATTTAAGCCCAGCTCAACGTGCCAGTCTCTCAACAGAAGATAAAAACTACGAAAACGTTAGGGGTTTGAAACTCTGTTTCAAAAAATAATCGAAGACTTATCAGTCCTAGAAAAAAATGTTGATAATAGCTAGCCTGACTGGTAGAAGAAAAAAAAATTCTCGACAAAACTTTAACAGATTTCAGAAAAATGATATTGCTGAGCTTCTCTTGAGCAGTTGCGTTGGTTCCTAAATGCTTTTTGAAAAGTTTTTGAACAAAAAAATTGATTATGGAAAAATTATTATCATACCATTTTCATAGAATGGAGATCGTATGATAAAAGTTTTTTGTCCAAAAAAATAATGAAGAGTTTTAATGATCAAATTGATTTCAATTATTTATAAAAAACTCATTTAGGCTCATTTGAACTTCTTAAATGCTTCTTTGAAAAGTTTTTGAACAAAAACTGATTACGGAAAAAATCATTATTATACCATTTTCATAAAATGGAAATCGTATGATAAACATTTTTTGTCAAAAAAGAAGAAAAATGGGGGCCAATTTGATCTAATTTAATCAGAAAACGAATTAAGCTCATTTAAACTTACCAAAAAGTTCTTTTCAAAGGTTTTCCTGAAAAAAAAGTCAATGAAAAAAAAATGCTTATCATACAATTTTCATAAATGCAAATCCTATGATAAGATTTTTTTTCCATAGAACCCATGCATGGAACTGTATGATAAGCTTTTTTTGTATGGAAAAGTATGATAAGCTTTTTTGTATTATGGAGGTCAACCCGGGTGAGCCAAAAACGGTTTTGGTAAAATGAGAATTTCAAAAATGTTAAACTGTGATAAACTGAGAATTGAAAAACATAAAAATGAAAACTCGATATAAAAATTCAAATTTTGTAATCTAGAGTTTTGTTTCATCAAATAAAAAAATTATAAAACAAAACGTAGCAACTGCACTAAGAAACAAATGACATAAATTTAATACAAAATGGAAATTTTCACCAACATTTCTCAATCAAAACTCTATAATGATCGACTATAATCAATTATAGTCGAAGTGGCAAAAAAATAATAAGATTATAAAGCATTTCGATTAGATTTTAATTGATTTTTTGTGTAATTATTTGAATGCTGACTATAAAATGGCATTACATTCGATTATGATCCATTGGCGCTCAATGCCGTTGATTGTTTTCAAACAAATAGTTCGAATAGTAAAAATATTTATTATATAAACGTATTAGACATCATCAAATAAATGTAAGAGAAAAATCGATTTCAAGTGCAAATAATAATGGTTTCAACCAAACTGTTAACGGAGGGTATAACTCTATAGTGCAAAATTTTAATTAAGTAACGGCTGTTTTAGCGTTTACTCAGCACAGACCATTTTGCCATCAATATAAGTGTTGCAGTGTAACCATTAAATTACGAAAATGTATTTGAAGACCATTTTTCTTTTTGTTTGCGTAATGCAGCCGTATGCCAATTTTTATGCTATTTGGACTACTTTGCGGAAAATTTTAAGTAAATAAATAGGGGAACGAGAGGAGTGCCAAAAAAGGGCACTGAGTATGCGTCAAAAAACTAGAATATGGAAAAACTTTTGCGAGTCCAGTAAAGCTGGTCACTTTTCAAGCGAAGTTCGTGGTTCGATTCACGCTATCAAAAATGACATTAGAAACGGGCAAAAAATGATTGAGAACATTGCCAAAATGCGAATGTTTAAACCTCCAGTAATTTACAAATGAGGCTGCTGGTATTTCAGGGCGCGGAAGCTCTGATTGTTACCTTACGACTGCTCCTTACTTGGTATCGAAGAGTTAATGGTTTTTGCAGAGAAACCGTGTATTAGATAGGTTGAAAAAAAATCAGCTAGAAAAATAAAACAAATCAGAAGCAATTGATGACCGATTAAAGCTCCGAGTGACAAAATATTCCGTAAAAATTCCAAATTGATCAAAATTGAATACAAACAAAATTGAAACGATCCCTAACTTAGCTAGGTACACCTCAGTGAGTAGTGTGATTGAAATAGAAGAAGTCAATACCTTTAATACAATTTCATAGTGTGAAAGTAAATGTATGAAAATAGCAAAATAACCGTTTTTTCCATACTATGAAACTGTATGATAAGCATTTTTTCCATACTATGAAATTGTATGCTAAGCATTTTTCCATAATAAATAGACCAAAACATTTTTATTTTGAAACTTTGTGTTTCATCCGAAACACTAACCCTGGATTTTTTGTCATAGAAAACCCACAGTGTAACTGGCAGTTAGAACGCAGATAAAATGGATTAGGTAATTTTGGCCATCGAAGTTAAATGACATTTTCACATGGCATTATAAATCAAAAATGTAACTTTTTGTATATGGATAGATACTTTTTGGGTTGAAATCTTTGGTGGTTGAGAAAAAAAGGCCTGTTTTCTTACAATTTATTTTTATCTTAGCAACTGAAACAAAAAAATAATAATTGTGTTTGCAAAAAAATAACACTTCTCTGTGATTTTTGTATTTTTTTGGGTGAAAAAATCATCCTGGACTACGTTATAAACACAAAAAGTCAAATTTTGCATGCAAAATTTTTTATCGCGAAAATTTATCTTCGAGCACAAAACCAAGTTTGCAACCCAAAAAGGGATTAAAAAATATTGGCAAGTTTTTTTCATTACGTACGTGTTCGTACTAAATGTTGATTTATTGACGCCCTGAAAAGGGGCAGTACAACAGTGCCGAAGTACAACAGTGCCGAAAATGAAAACTTTGTTCAACAGTGCCGAAAATGGAAACTTTGTTCAACAGTGCCGGAATTGAAAACTTTATTCAACAGTGCCGTAAATTTGAACAAATTTCAACATATTAATTGCGGCAATCAAAAATTAAACAGCGTTCGTTTACAATCTTAAGTAAAACTTTAAGATTTTGAGCGAGAAAATTTGCAGCTTACATGTTTTGGCGCCAAAATAATTGTTTACTTTGCAGTTGCAGACATATTGGCGCCAAAATTGGAGTGATTTTCTTTGATAATTAGCGCCAGTAATTTCCCTCTCTTTAGAAAATTCCTGTAAATTATTCTGAACTTTTCCCGCCTTTTTCGGCACTGTTGTACTTCGGCACTGTTGAGCGCGCCCCCTGAAAAATGAAATTCAGCTAAACAAATTTATTTGGCCTTGATTCGCCGTCAGTATTCTGGAACACAAATTTTAAAACAGAGCAATATTTTTTTGATACAACATTTTGTAATATTAAGTTTCAAAAAACAAAATAAGAAAAATTCGTCATTTGATAGCTAATTTTTTCATAATTTTTTGTTTGAGGTCTCAATTAAGTTCAACTGCCTAAAATAATTTCATGGTTCATAATGAAGAAAAAAACTTTTCAATTGAAGGTTAAGATTTATCTGATTCAGTGCTTTAGAACCCATCGGTTCTTATGAGACCTTTGTTAAGTTAAATTCTAATGAAAATAGGTTAAATTGTTGTGTAAATCAGATCGTGTTTAATTATAGTTATCTAATGAAATAAACTGCTTAGGTGGTGCTGATTCGTCAGGAATGATAAGAAAAACTGACTTCTCCTCTTCGCCTTTTTGCTTTTATCGCAAAAAAATGAGATATTTACAAAAGTTTTTTCATCAATAACTGAGATTATTAGTCTCACTTGAGAAGACAAAATTGAGTTTGGCGTGAGAAAGAAATTGCAACAAGCCGACTTAGCAATTAACTGAAAGGCCCATAAATTAATTATTTCATGCGGCGGCGCGTCTTTGGTCCAAGCTAATACAGGTCCATTGAGGCGGGTCACTATTTACGTGGCAATCAGCAATCTATTCAGCCATCAAAAGTTGGCGTTCGAAGCGAGCATAAAACGGCCCGGATCATGGCCAAAAGCCATTTTATTAACCTCCAGTAGCCTAAAAACAAGACTACTTGATATCAGGGAAAGCCGTGAATATTCCGATTGCCCCTAATCAGTGTCAACTAACTCTGTGTAAAAAATGAACTTAAAATTCGAAGCTTTCGGACAAAAAACCTCGGTTACTTGAACTCGGTAGTTGATATATTCAATGGAGTACAGTTTTTTCAATTTAAACGCTTGTGTCTTTAGCCAAATAAAAAATATTACACAACCCAAGCACAAATTCTGCATTTTTTCAAAAATCGAAAAAAAATCAAACAAAAAAATCATTTACTTTGTTCAAAAGTCGGAAGAACAATGCTTTGAAACAAAAAAATATAAAAACATGCGGCTGCGACTAACAAATGACAACATTTCTATCATAATAGTCTTTAAAACCTTAGTTTTCCAATCATTTTTTCATGTAAAATTAATGATCGTATCTTTGAACACTTACACTAGAACAGTGTATTCATTTAGAGCATTAGGTTGGTAAAAAAGGACCAGAGTGACAAATTTTGGGTACAGACTCCAAACAATCCACTGTAAACTCATAAAACTTCAAAACGATCTCTAATTTAAAAAACGCTTCTCAGCGAGTAGCTTACTACACATTATTTACTATTATTTAATAGATAAAAGTATCAATTATTTTGTTAATATTGGCAAGTTTTTTCAAAGTCGAGTCTTTGTTTTCCTGTTCAAAGTCCTCCGAAGTTTTTCCAATTATTCTAAGTACTTAAAAAAAGTTTGCGATGGTTTTTCAACCTGATCATCATCGACTTCGATTGGAAAATAAGAGTCTGTGGCGTTACATTCGATTATGATCCATTCGCGCTTTTTTTAGCAACTGAAACAAAAAAATAATAATTGTGTTTGCAAAAAAATAACAATTTTCTGTGATTTTTGTATTTTTTTGGGTGAAAAAATCATCCTGGACTACGTTATAAACACAAAAAGTCAAATTTTGCATGCAAAATTTTTTATCGCGAAAATTTATCTTCGAGCACAAAACCAAGTTTGCAACCCAAAAAGGGATTAAAAAATATTGGCAAGTTTTTTTCATTACGTACGTGTTTGTACTAAATGTTGATTTATTGACGCCCTGAAAAGGGGCAGTACAACAGTGCCGAAGTACAACAGTGCCGAAAATGAAAACTTTGTTCAACAGTGCCGAAAATGGAAACTTTGTTCAACAGTGCCGGAATTTAAAACTTTATTCAACAGTGCCGTAAATTTGAACAAATTTCAACATATTAATTGCGGCAATCAAAAATTAAACAGCGTTC
This sequence comes from Symsagittifera roscoffensis, assembly GCF_963678635.1. Taxonomy (NCBI): domain Eukaryota; kingdom Metazoa; phylum Xenacoelomorpha; order Acoela; family Convolutidae; genus Symsagittifera; species Symsagittifera roscoffensis. The sequence continues at coordinate 4,717,253 of NC_087067.1, forward strand.
GTTTACAATCTTAAGTAAAACTTTAAGATTTTGAGCGAGAAAATTTGCAGCTTACATGTTTTGGCGCCAAAATAATTGTTTACTTTGCAGTTGCAGACATATTGGCGCCAAAATTGGAGTGATTTTCTTTGATAATTAGCGCCAGTAATTTCCCTCTCTTTAGAAAATTCCTGTAAATTATTCTGAACTTTTCCCGCCTTTTTCGGCACTGTTGTACTTCGGCACTGTTGAGCGCGCCCCCTGAAAAATGAAATTCAGCTAAACAAATTTATTTGGCCTTGATTCGCCGTCAGTATTCTGGAACACAAATTTTAAAACAGAGCAATATTTTTTTGATACAACATTTTGTAATATTAAGTTTCAAAAAACAAAATAAGAAAAATTCGTCATTTGATAGCTAATTTTTTCATAATTTTTTGTTTGAGGTCTCAATTAAGTTCAACTGCCTAAAATAATTTCATGGTTCATAATGAAGAAAAAAACTTTTCAATTGAAGGTTAAGATTTATCTGATTCAGTGCTTTAGAACCCATCGGTTCTTATGAGACCTTTGTTAAGTTAAATTCTAATGAAAATAGGTTAAATTGTTGTGTAAATCAGATCGTGTTTAATTATAGTTATCTAATGAAATAAACTGCTTAGGTGGTGCTGATTCGTCAGGAATGATAAGAAAAACTGACTTCTCCTCTTCGCCTTTTTGCTTTTATCGCAAAAAAATGAGATATTTACAAAAGTTTTTTCATCAATAACTGAGATTATTAGTCTCACTTGAGAAGACAAAATTGAGTTTGGCGTGAGAAAGAAATTGCAACAAGCCGACTTAGCAATTAACTGAAAGGCCCATAAATTAATTATTTCATGCGGCGGCGCGTCTTTGGTCCAAGCTAATACAGGTCCATTGAGGCGGGTCACTATTTACGTGGCAATCAGCAATCTATTCAGCCATCAAAAGTTGGCGTTCGAAGCGAGCATAAAACGGCCCGGATCATGGCCAAAAGCCATTTTATTAACCTCCAGTAGCCTAAAAACAAGACTACTTGATATCAGGGAAAGCCGTGAATATTCCGATTGCCCCTAATCAGTGTCAACTAACTCTGTGTAAAAAATGAACTTAAAATTCGAAGCTTTCGGACAAAAAACCTCGGTTACTTGAACTCGGTAGTTGATATATTCAATGGAGTACAGTTTTTTCAATTTAAACGCTTGTGTCTTTAGCCAAATAAAAAATATTACACAACCCAAGCACAAATTCTGCATTTTTTCAAAAATCGGAAGAAAATCAGACAAAAAAATCTTTTACTTTGTTCAAAAGTCGGAAAAACAATGCTTTGAAACAAAAAAGTAGAATAACTTGCGGCTAAGACTAAGGTTTGACAACATTTCTTTCATAATAATCTTATAAAAAACCTTAGTTTTCTAAATATGTTTTCATGTAATATTAATGATCGTATCTTTGAACACTTACACTAGAACAGTGTATTCCTATTTAGAGCATTAGGTTGGTAGAAAAGGATCAGAGTGACAAATTTTGGGTACAGACTCCAAACAATCCACTGTAAACTCATAAAACTTCAAAACGATCCCTAATTTAAAAAACGCTTCTCAGCGAGTAGCTTACTACACATTATTTACTATTTTTTAATAGATAAAAGTATCAATTATTTTGTTAATATTGGCAAATTTTTTCAAAGTTGAGATTTTGTTTTCCTGTTCGAAGTCCTCCGAAGTTTTTTTCAATTATTCTAAGTACTTAAAAAAAAATTTGCGTTGGTTTTTCACCCTGTTCATCGTCGCCTTCGATTGGAAAATAAGAGTCTGTGACTTTGCAGAAAAAGGTTTAAAACAAAAATAATCTAATTGATCAGTTGCGTTAAATTGACTAGTGAGTTAATGTGAGTAACAAAAAATCCGCAACTTGGTGACTTTTTCGGTCAGTCAAAATAATTAAGTGAGCGTATTTTTGAAAAACAATTACCTCATTTGCAATTCTCCTAATGTCTATCATACTGCGGAAACTTTAACTGGCAATTTAGATTTCTTAAAAATGGAGAGTGGTTAAAAGTCAGATGAGAAAAGTTCCAGCTTATTATTTCGTTTATTATTAAACATGACTATAAATAATTATAACTACAAAAACTGGGAAGTTTTGCAATAAAGTCATTAAATTCACGTTAACACTTTACTTATGAAAATTTGGCGATTTAGATTTTTAAAAAATTCAGCGAATCAAACTTTGCGATGTTATGAAAGCTTAAATTAATTAAACTTTTTCACTTAATGAGGAGAATAATATTTCCACACACGGGTTATAACTGTTAGCACCCACGGCTTAAAACTTGAACCAAAAAAAATTGATTTTCAATTTTTTTTTCAGGTAAAAAATGTGCATCATAACTCAAGGGGTAAGTTTTCGGTACTTGAAACTGGTAGTCGTGTCTATTTAAAATCCAAATGAGTTTGTGCTTATACTTTTTGTTAAATGGCATAATTGACTTAACCCAATCCAATTGAGAGCCATAATATGCAATCTCAATTGTGATAAAAGCTGAGAAAAGATGCACAAAGTGTTTATTAGTCATTAACCAGGAGAAAAACTAAAACGAGATAAAAAATTTCCCCTTATTTTTTTTCAGCTAATTGTTTATTATGATAATTCAAGGTGTAATACTTTTTATATTTGGCCAGGAAAAGTCCTATTCTTCTTCTTGTAGTATGCAATTAATCTAACCATAAAAAACCAAAAGAATCGTTGAGAAAAATGTACGTTTTTTCTGTTTGCTGGTTTCTAGCATTCAGAGTCCAAGAAGCGGAAAAAAATCTCATAATTGATTTACCCCGGTAAATTTTTCATCAAATTAATGACCTTAATTGAGGTTGTCAGTAATTCACGTTCATAATCGTTCATAATCAATTTAAAACTACTATTATAAACTAATTTTTTTCAAAGCAAAAAAAAATACTTTTTAAAAGATTGTAATCCGCTATAAAGGATCATTAAGAATTTCTTCCTTTCAATAATTAGTCAGACATGATCAAAATTTTTTTGAGTAGTTCAAAACCTAAGCGTTGCTTTCGTAATACAAAAATTGAGTTATTACAAGCAAAACTTAATTGCTTTAACAGTCTTCTTCTTTTCTTTTTAACTTCATATTTTTTTCTTTTACATCTCTTTAAATTTTTAAATGTTGCTGCCTTTCATACTTCTACCAAAACATGAATCTCCCCTGCATGCAAACCTCAAAACTTGATCTGAATTTTGCAGTTTCTATCAAATTTTTTTTTTGGCCGGTTTTTTCAATATCGAGATTTTTAGTGATTGTTTGTAATTCCGAAGTTTTTTCCCGAATCCGAATTTTTTTCCAATTTTTCTAAGTATTTTAGAACATTGTTGCCAAGGTTTTCAATCCTACATGACCATCGCCCTCGATTGGAAAATACAAGTCTGTGATTTTGCAGAAAATTATTAAAAATAATAATCTAATTGATCAGTTGCGCTAAACTGACTAGTGAGTAAATGTGAGTAACAAAAAATTCACAACTAATAATTTTTGGACTTGCCTGAGTAAGTATCAGATTTTTGGTCAGTCATAATAATTAAGAAAAAGCATTTTTGAAAACCATTAATTCCTTTGCAATACTCCTAATGTCTATCATAATGCGGAAACTGTAACTGGCAATTTTGATTTTTTTTAAAATGAAGATTGGTTAAAAATCAGATGAGAATATTTCTAGCTTATAATTCGTTCAATATTAATCATTCCTATAAATATTTATAACTATGAAAATAGGGATTTTTTTAGTTTAGGGAAGTCATTTAATTCAAGCTAACACGACTTGAAAATTTAGCGATTTCAGTTCAAAAACAATTCAGCGAACCATATTTTGCGACGTTGTGAAAGCTGAAATTAAATAAAACTTTTTCAAGCAATAAGGAGAATTTTTTCCAGTTTTTGTTAGCGACCACGGGCTTAATTTTAAACGAAAAAAATGATTTCAATTTTTTTTTTCAGGTAAAAAAGGTGCATCATAACTCAAGGGGTAAGTTTTCGGTACTTGATCAGAAAACAGCGTGCTCTTCTTCTGATTTTCAGAAAGTTTTCAACTTCTGGTTTCTTTAAATAAAAACCAAAGTGAGTTGTTGAGAAAAGTCTTTATCTTTTAACTTTGCTAATAACCTTTTCCAATATTTCAACTTTGAGCGGAAGATTGCGCCAAACCATATGTGTCCAAAACTTTATTCGGTTTGTCTTCTTAAAAATTTTGTCATTCTAGGTGTCTTAAAAAAGCACGCATTATTTTTTCGTCGATTTGACAATAGAACAAAAGTTTTGAATTTTTTTTGAAGTAACGATCCTACCCAGAATTAACAAACTGGAACCAGTTCTAAACTAGAATTTATACTTGGTTATAAAAATAATTCTCTTATTCTATAAAATATTCTTCTAACCAATCATATTCCAAAACCAATCATAATTTGTTAAATTTGACAAAAAAACAAAGTTTTGAATTTCTTTTCAAGTAACGATCCTACCCAGAATTAACAAACTGGAACCAGTTCCAAACTAGAATTTATATTTGGTTTGAAATATAATTCTCTTATTCTCTAAAATATTCTTCTAACCAATGATATTCCAAAACCAATCATAATTTGCTAATTTTGACAAAAAAAACAAAGTTTTTAATTCTTTTTCTTGAAATAACGATCCTACCCAGAATTAACGAACTAGAACCAGTTCTAAACTAGAATTTATAATTGGTTATAAATACATTTTTCTAATTCTTTAAAATATTCAACTAACCAATCATATTCCAAAACTAATATTAACACTTATTTGTAAGTGCTGAAACTACTTGTAGTTTTAGCACCAGAGAAATTTGAATTAAACTTAGAATACAGTTATCTAGAAACTAACTCGCATAAACCAGTATACACTAGATCTATTGAGACTAGGAGATATAAGAGTAAGATTAAGATTGGTCTTTGACTAAGAAGTTGCACGAATCTATCCGGCCGAAAATAAGATAGCGTGACGAGCAGACGGTGAACTTTATCTGAAATTACTCTATGAGTACAGTAATCCATACATAACTCATCTGGTGCGCCTAAAAGTCTCGAACAAGACTATAACTAACTTAGATTTTGAAAAAATAGATTTTAGAATTAGACAATTGCAAAATTACAAAAATGCTTCATGAATTAGACAATTTACTAGAAATGTCTCTCCGACTCAATAGATCACCGCCAATTTTCCAAACAATACCAGAAATACCACGTATTGCGAGAAGACCAAAGACAAGGCACGATATACGATTAGGAAGAAATCTACCGATTCATTTCATGATATTACAACGGAAACCGGATCAAACCTATGTGTTTAGAATCCTTTCCGCAGTAAATTTAGATTTTCATTTACTGAGATGAAATTTGAAGAAATCATTCAGTAACCTTAATGGTGCTTAACCTATTATTTATACAATAACGACTGATAAAAAGAACACAAGACGTTCCCTCCAAAAACCTGCAGTAAGTTAAAACATTTTGAATGAAAAAATTTATTGAATAAAAATACAAAAATTAGTTAACACAAAAACTCATCGTAAGTTTTAATAACCTGTCATATCATTTCTTCATCCCAGCTTCATCACCTAAAAAATAACAGCAACTTACACGAAACTAACATCATCTGAACCTTAATTTTAAACTTTTAACACTTAAATCTTTACATTAAACTTTATCAAGGCTTATCCTAGTTTTCTCTTAAATTATCTTAACTTAAATAACAGATCATCAAGGCTTACCTTGGATCTTTATGGTCACTTAAATTTTTTATTTTCCGATCATCAAGACTTTCCTTGGATCAAACAGAACAATTTTGTTCTCCCACACACATTTTAAAGTGTCTAATGACCGCAAACGTCGATACACTACCCAACCCTTATCAACAACCCAGGACTAATAAAATTTTTTAAAAAAAACTAACTATTTTAATTACGATAAACTGTGAAAAACTTCGGTTACTCAACCTTCACTTGATTCCCTTCCTCTTAGATGACCCAGGCTAAAACACTTGAACTTAGTAAGTCATAAAATAGTCTTAGTAAGTCATATTATAATTATCTAATGAAATGAACTGCTTAGGTGGTGCTGATACGTCAGGAATGATAAGAAAAATTGACTTCTCCTCTTCTCCTTTTTGCTTTTATCGCAAAAAAATGAGATTTTTACAAAAGTTTCATCAATAACTGAGATTATCAGTCTCACTTGAGAAGACAAAATTGAGTTCGGCTTGAGAAAGAAACTGCAACAAGCCGACTTAGCAGTTTACTGAAAGGCCCATAAATTAATTATTTCATGCGGCGGCGCGTCTTTGGTCCAAGCTAATACAGGTCCATTGAGGCGGGTCACTATTTACGTGGCAATCAGCAATCAATTCAGCCATCAAAAGTTGGCGTTCGAAGCGAGCATAAAATGGTTCGGAACATGGCCAAAAGCCATTTTATTAACCTCCAGTAGCTTACAAACAAGACTACTTGAATATCAGGGAAAGCCGTGAATATTCCGATTGCCCCTAATCAGTGTCAACTAACTCTATCTAAAAAATAAACTTAAAATTCAAAGCTTTCGGACAAAAAACCTCGGCTACTTGAACTCGGTAGTTGATATCTTCAATGGAGTACAATTTTTTCAATTTAAACGCTTGTGTCTTTGACCAAATAAAAAATTTGACTAAATAAAACTCACCCCAAGCATACATATTCTGCTTTTTTCAAAAATCGGAAAAAATCAAGCAAAAAAATCTTTTATTTTGTTCAAAAGTCGGAAAAACAATGCTTTGAAACAAAAAAGTAGAATAATTTGCTTTCATGTAATATTAATGATTGTATCTTTGAACACTTACACTAGAAGCGTGTTTTCCTATTTAGACCATTCGGTTGGTAAAAAAGGATCAGAGTGACAAATTTTGGGTACAGACTCCAAACAATCCACATCCACTGTAAACTCTTAAAACTTCAAAACAATCCCTAATTTAAAAAAAGCTTCTCAGCGAGTAGCTTACTACACATTATTTACTATTATTTAATAGATAAAAGTATCAATTATTTTGTTTTTAATATTGGCAAATTTTTTCAAAGTTGAGATTTTTTTTACCTGTTCGAAGTCCTCCGAAGTTTTTTTCAATTATTCTAAGTACTTTAACAAAATTTTGCGTTGGTTTTTCACCCTATTCATCGTCGCCTTCGATTGGAAAATAAGAGTCTGTGACTTTGCAGAAAAAGTTTAAAACAAAAATAATCTAATTGATCAGTTGCGTTAAATTGACTAGTGAGTTAATGTGAGTAACAAAAAATCCGCAATTTGGTGACTTTTTCGGTCAGTCAAAATAATTAAGTGAGCGTATTTTTGAAAAACAATTACCTCATTTGCAATTCTCCTAATGTCTATCATAATGCGGAAACTTTAACTGGCAATTTAGATTTCTTAAAAATGGAGAGTGGTTAAAAGTCAGATGAGAAAAGTTCCAGCTTATTATTTCGTTTATTATTAAACATGACTATAAATAATTATAACTACGAAAACTGGGAAGTTTTGCAGTAAAGTCATTAAGTTCACGTTAACACTTTACTTATGAAAATCTGGCGATTTAGATTTTTAAAAAATTCAGCGAATCAAACTTTGCGATGTTATGAAAGCTTAAATTATTAAACTTTTTCATTTAATGAGGAGAATAATATTTCCACACACGGTTTATAACTGTTAGCACCCACGGCTTAAAACTTGAACCAAAAAAAATTGATTTTCAATTTTTTTTTCAGGTAAAAAATGTGCATCATAACTCAAGGGGTAAGTTTTCGGTACTTGAAACTGGTAGTCGTGTCTATTTAAAATCCAAATGAGTTTGTGCTTAGTACTTTTTGTTAAATGGCATAATTGACTTAACCCAATCAAATTGAGAGCCATAATATGCAATCTCAATTGTGATAAAAGCTGAGAAAAGATGCACAAAATGTTCATTAGTCATTAACCAGGAGAAAAACTAAAACGAGATAAAAAATTTCCCTTTATTTTTTTTCAGCTAATTGTTTATAATGATAATTCAAGGTGTAATCAGCTGAGAAAAGATGCACAAAGTGTTTATTAGTCATTAACCAGGAGAAAAACTAAAACGAGATAAAAAATTTCCCTTTATTTTTTTTCAGCTAATTGTTTATAATGATAATTCAAGGTGTAATACTTTTGATATTTGGCCAGGAAAAGTCCTATTCTTCTTCTTGTAGTATGCAATTAATCTAACCGTAAAAAACCAAAAAAATCGTTGAGAAAAATGTACGTTTTTTTTTTGTTTTCTGGTTTCTAGCATTCAGAGTCCAAGAAGCGGAAAAAAATCTCATAATTGATTTACCCCGGTAAATTTTTCATCAAATTAATGACCTTAATTGAGGTTGTCAGTAATTCACGTTCATAATCGTTCATAATCAATTTAAAACTACTATTATAAACTAATTTTTTTCAAAGCAAAAAAATTACTTTTTTAAAAGATTATAATCCGCTATAAAGGATCATTAAGAATTTCTTCCTTTCAATAATTAGTCAGACATGATCAAAATTTTTTTGAGTATTTCAAAACCTAAGCGTTGCTTTCGTAATACAGAAATTGAGTTATTACAAGAAAACTTAATTGTTTTAACAGACTTCTTCTTTTCTTTTTAACTTCATATTTTTTTCTTTTACATCTCTTTAAATTTTTAAATGTTGCTGCCTTTCATACTTCTACCAAAATATGAATCTCCCCTGCATGCAAACCTCAAAACTTGATCTGAATTTTGCAGTTTCTATCAATTTTTTTTTTGGCCGGTTTTTTCAAAATCGAGATATTTAGTGATTGTTTGTAATTCCGAAGTTTTTTCCCGAATCCGAATTTTTTTCCAATTTTTCTAAGTATTTTAGAACATTGTTGCCAGGGTTTTCAATCCTACATGACCATCGCCCTCGATTGGAAAATACAAGTCTGTGATTTTGCAGAAAATTATTAAAAATAATAATCTAATTGATCAGTTGCGCTAAACTGACTAGTGAGTAAATGTGAGTAACAAAAAATTCACAACTAAAAATTTTTGGACTTGCCTGAGTAAGTATCAGATTTTTGGTCAGTCATAATTATTAAGAAAAAGCATTTTTGAAAACCATTAATTCCTTTGCAATTCTCCTAATATCTATCATAATGCGGAAACTGTAACTGGCAATTTTGATTTTTTTTAAAATGAAGATTGGTTAAAAATCAGATGAGAATATTTCTAGCTTATAATTCGTTCAATATTAATCATTCCTATAAATATTTATAACTATGAAAATAGGGATTTTTTTAGTTTAGGGAAGTCATTTAATTCAAGCTAACACGACTTGAAAATTTAGCGATTTCAGTTCAAAAACAATTCAGCGAACCATATTTTGCGACGTTGTGAAAGCTGAAATTAAATAAAACTTTTTCAAGCAATAAGGAGAATTTTTTTCAGTTTTTGTTAGTGACCACGGGCTTAATTTTAAACGAAAAAAATGATTTCAATTTTTTTTTTCAGGTAAAAAAGGTGCATCATAACTCAAGGGGTAAGTTTTCGGTACTTGATCAGAAAACAGCATGCTCTTCTTCTGATTTTCAGAAAGTTTTCAACTTCTGGTTTCTTTAAATAAAAACCAAAGTGAGTTGTTGAGAAAAGTCTTTATCTTTTAACTTTGCTAATAACCTTTTCCAATATTTCAACTTTGAGCGGAAGATCGCGCCAAACCATATGTGTCCAAAACTTTATTCGGTTTGTCTTCTTAAAAATTTTGTCATTCTAGGTGTCTTAAAAAAGCACGCATTATTTTTTCGTCGATTTGACAATAGAACAAAAGATTTGAATTTTTTTTTGAAGTAACGATCCTACCCAGAATTAACAAACTGGAACCAGTTCTAAACTAGAATTTATACTTGGTTATAAATATAATTCTCTTATTCTATAAAATATTCTTCTAACCAATCATATTCCAAAACCAATCATAATTTGTTAATTTTGACAAAAAAACAAAGTTTTCAATTTTTTTTCAAGTAATGATCCTACCCAGAATTAACAAACTGGAACCAGTTCCAAACCAGAATTTATATTTGGTTTTAAATATAACTCTCTTATTCTCTAAAATATTCTTCTAACCAATGATATTCCAAAACCAATCATAATTTGTTAATTTTGACAAAAAAACAAAGTTTTTAATTCTTTTTCTTGAAATAACGATCCTACCCAGAATTAAACAACTAGAACCAGTTCTAAACTAGAATTTATAATTGGTTATAAATATATTTTTCTAATTCTACAAAATATTCAACTAACCAATCATATTCCAAAACTAACATTAACACTTATTTGTAAGTGCTGAAACTACTTGTAGTTTCAGCACCAGAGAAATTTGAATTTACTCTGAATACAGTTATCTAGAAACTAACTCGCATAAACCAGTATACACTAGATCTATTGAGACTAGGAGATATAAGAGTAAGATTAAGATTGGTCTTAGACTAAGAAGTTGCACGAATCTATCCGGCCAAAAATAAGATAGCGTGACGAGCAGACGGTGAACTTTATCTGAAATTACTCTATGAGTACAGTAATCCATACATAACTCATCTGGTGCGCCTAAAAGTCTCGAACAAGACTATAACTAACTTAGATTTTGAAAAAATAGATTTTAGAATTAGACAATTGCTAAATTACAAAAATGCTACATGAATTAGACAATTTACTAGAAATGTCTCTCCGACTCAATAGGTCACCGCCAATTTTCCAAACAATACGAGAAATACCACGTATTGCGAGAAGACCAAAGACAAGGCACGATATACGATTAGGAAGAAATCTACCGATTCATTTCATGATATTACAACGGAAACCGGAACAAACCTATGTGTTTAGAATCCTTTCCGCAGTAAATTTAGATATTCATTTACTGAGATGAAATGTGAAGAAATCATTCAGTAACCTTAATGGTGCTTAACCTATTATTTATACAATAACGACTGATAAAAAGAACACAAGACGTTCCCTCCAAAAACCTGCAGTAAGTTAAAACATTTTGAATGAAAAAATTTATTGAATAAAAATACAAAAATTAGTTAAAACAAAAAATCATCGTAAGTTTTAATAACCTGTCATATCATTTCTTCATCCCAGCTTCATCACCTAAAAAATAACAGCAACTTACACGGAACTAACATCATCTGAACCTTAATTTTAAACTTTTAACACTTAAATCTTTACATTAAACTTTATCAAGGCTTATCCTAGTTTTCTCTTAAATTATCTTAACTTAAATAACAGATCATCAAGGCTTTCCTTGGAACTTTATGGTCACTTAAATTTTTTATTTTCCGATCATCAAGACTTTCCTTGGATCAAACAGAACAATTTTGTTCTCCCATACACATTTTAAAGTGTCTAATGACCGCAAACGTCGATACACTACCCAACCCTTATCAACGACCCAGGACTAATGAAATTTAAAAAAAAAACTAACCATTTTAATTACGATAAACTGTGAAAAACTTCGGTTACTCAACCTTCACTTGATTCCCTTCCTCTTAGATGACCCAGGCTAAAACACTTGAACTTAGTAAGTCATAAAATAGTATCTAACAATCTACTCGCGTTCTAATTATACCTGAAGCTTGTGGACTGATTTCCTATTCTCTAACCCTTGATCACAAATCACAACCCTTAATTAGATTAGTTAAGTCTATCTTAAATTAGAACTTAATCACGAGAAAGTAAAAAATCATTCTCACGAATCGAAATACTACTCTCTCTCTCCAACCCGTCAAACCACAACAGATAAGATAACCAAGATAAGTTAACCAAACAAAACGCGTAAGAACTAACTAAGAATCTCTAAGCCAAATATTGCATCCATCATCCTAAACCTTATGTCAAGAGATAACCTTAGGTAACAAACAAACAATCGTATTACATAATTGTTTATTTAAGAACGAAAGATACGACCTTTTAATCACACCACACAGACATACAATAGGATACATTAGGTCAAAACGACAAACACAAAAAATGAAAAAAGACAATCATAACAAAACAAAAACAATTTATCAAAAAAACATATTCAAAACAAAGAAACGCAGCCTCAGAATCAGACACAAACACAATACAGGAACTTCAAGGTTAAAAGAAGATTCTATAAGCAAAAATAACCCGATCAACGACCAAATATATTTTTCCGACTCAGAAGCTACAACACCATCATCAATAAAAGGAAAACGCAAAATAAAAAAGTCATATATCAACAAACCAATACGCCTATATAATTGGAGTCAGCCAATAAGACAAATTGAGAGTTACACACTAACAGTCTTACAATATAAGACATGATCGAATACAACAAAAGTTTTGACGATAACTCGATACTCCCTTTTTTTATAAATCCACAAAATTATCCCTCCCGAGGACAAATACAATTTTGTCATAACTTAGTTAAAATTTATTTGAAAAAGGAATTAGCCCATGAAAACAAAAATTTCCTGAAGTACAAATGAAACGACAAATCCTTGATCAATACCTAAAAAATATAAGTAATATCACATCACATTATGGTATATCCACAATCGAAATTGCATCAGAAAAAACTAAATCACAAAAACCACCAAATACAAGCAGACGATATAAATATAGAATTCTGAAACGTTTTTACAGACTATATAAAAAATATACAACACAAAAAGTCACAAAGAGCAAATTCCATATTCACATACGATGTATTCTCAAATATTTATAGCAATCTATCCATACTAGAATTGAAAAAAACACAAGGTGACTCACCAACTCAAACATCTCGAGATTCAGCTGTAAGACAAGAAATAAGTATTCTCCCAAAACTTTTAAGTACAATCCGTGCAAAAATTCACGAACAACGATATATCACAAAATGTTAAAAACGATCTACAAAAGATACTAGCATGGTTTATAATTGATTATTTTGTCCATAATCTTGACCTTATATCACTAGCAGGAAAAAGTTTTCAACCACAAAATTCAGACGATGAAACTATATTGGCAGACCAAATATATAATATGTTTGGGACACTGAATGGTCTCATCCATCATTGATTAATATACCAACTGACATCTCAAGTCGAGCAATTACCACAGTTTCCATTAACAGAGATTTTGTTAGAATAACTCCACATACTATTGATGCAACACCTATAAACTATAATTCAATATTCACCGATAGAGAAGGAAATAATAGTTTAATTTCTTCATTTATTAATCAAGAAAATTTAAACGGAACAAGAAATCTTACACAACAAGATAATCAAACTCCTTTACATTTCGTAAATGAAGAAATAGTTGTAACAGTGCCAAGAAAAACACAACAAAGTATTTCTCCTATTCACCCTACACTTACAACAAAAAAAAACACAATATTTCCACAAACAACTATACAATCAACAGTGAAACCTTCAGTTATTCCAAAAAATTCACAGATGGACTATCAAACATTTAGACCAGTAACAACATCGAGACAAGCAAATGAGCAAAATACATCAAATAGAAATAACTTCTCAGATCATAAGTATAACTTTCTACAAAAATCCAAAACAATAAAAACCCCAAATGAATAGTCAAAATCAATCACAATCCCAACATCAAAATGTACCACAACAAGCTTCTCAATCAGTATTCTTTAATGATAAACCACAAGCTACACTAGACCATAGCGAAAATTATCAATTTTTTCAAAAAAAAAATAAAAACATAAAAAACAAACCTCATATTCAACCACAATACTCAGAAAATGAAGAAAATAATTATCAAAATCAACGAGTTAATACAAATCATCATGACAGTAACTGGAACATCGATCAGGCAGATCCTTTCTATCAAGCAGATCTTTTCAAACCACATACAAGAAACGAACAAAGGCAAATAAGACATCAGCCAACGTCATATAATAAAAATTTTCAATCACAAAACCCAGTGAATACACAAAATTAGCAACCAACTCAAATGCAAAATGAAATCTCACTACCATATTATCTTCAAAAACACAAAATAACAAAGACTCAACTTACAAAGTTTTCTCAAATACCAAAAGCCGCAGAATCATTACAAATGATTATGAATCGATACATTATGGGTGGATCCTCAATGTCTTCAAATAAGCCATTAATGGTATTCACAGGAACAGATCCCAAATACTCAGTAAAAGATCATTGGTATGCAGTCACAGCAAATTTGATTTGAAATATAAGACTTGAACCAGTAGATAAACCAATTCATCAAAATTGGATACATAGATGCACAGCTCCAATCCAAACCACACTTGATGGCTAGTGTGGTTTTCAATTTTAGCTATAGATATTAAATCAGATTGGAAAAGATTCACACAAGAATTTTCAAAAATGTGCGACTCAGAAAGAAACAAACAACACCAAAGACTTTTATGCAAGGAAGTTCGTAGAATTCCAAACGAATCAATTAAACAACTTGCAGTAAGAATTGAAAAACTAGTTAGAAAAGCATATTCCTTTAATACGCATGATTATTTTGACAGAAGTATTAATGATGAGTCTAACAACTCAATTACGACAAATAGCAAAATAGAAGAGAGCATCACATCCATCTTCAATTCGAGAACCCGATATAGACTTCAGAAAACTAGTAGATAAACTAGAACAAGCTGAAATCACTATGAAACTGGAAAAAAGAGAAAATTTAAATATACAATATGTAAATAATATTCAAATCACTACTTCACAAATATATAAAATTCATGACTCTGACACTGAACTGGCTACAAAAAATCACTCAAACATTAAATATCCTCAAGAAAAACCCAAATTTTGAAGGCAAACCATCATTCAAAAAACGGTGTAACTATTGCCGTAGATACGGATACAGCATTGCCGAATTTAGACAAAACAGCAAAATAATCATAACAAACCACAAAAACATAGAGAACCAAATAAATCATTTTACCAATACATTAAAAAAGACCAAAATCTACCAAACAAAAACATTCACGGTAATAATAGTTCAGGAAAACCATTTAGTGATAACTATAATGTCTCTAGACAACACTTCTACTACAGATATAACTATCGTGGAAGATCTCCTTATCAAAGAAATTCACGAAATTTCTCACAAAATAGATATAGTCGATCAAACAGTCAAAACAATCAATGTCGAAATAATTATTCAAGATCAAACTGAAATAGAAGCAACGATTCAAATTACAACAGGAATCGTTCAAACTCAAACCCCCAAAACAGATATTAATCGAATGATCGCTGTTGAAACTTCTCATACAATAGAAACAGAAACTAATCAAACAACAGGAACAGATAATATCCAAATAAGAGATCCCGAAACTATCCAAATAATAGATCAAACTTTAATATTTATCACAATAGATCACGTGACAATTCTCAAAATATAAATTCGAATTATGAAAATCGACAAAGAATTTTTTCTCAACCACCGCACAGAAATAATACACAATATCAGAAATCACAACAAAACTTTAGAAGTGGTACAACTAAACATCAAAGACAAAATAACCAAGTACTATCTACTGAAGAAACTTGATTAGGCCCTCCCGGTATTGATAACACTGAAAGCACAAAACTTTACCAAAATCACGTAACTTGCAAATCCACAGACGGTGAGAGCGAATCAGAAAGTACGCTTTCAGTAAACATGCTTCAGCTTGAAAATGAATACGAAACACCAATTGAATCGAATTATAATCAAAACAATAATAACCATCTCCAAAAACCTGATAATATTCTAGAAATAACACACTATACTGAACAAGAAGTTAAAGGAAGCTCAAGCACAAACAACATAAATTGAAACGCATCAAACAAAATACAACTACCCAAAAAAAAATTTGGACAATACCACTTCTTTTAGAAAGTCCAAAAAGTAAAGATTTTCAATCACCAGAACTCGAAATTAATTTTTTGATAGACTCAAGAGCAGGATCAAAAAAATAATAAAAATTCCCACCTGGAACGAAATACAAAGTTTACACCCGAAATTAATACCCTCAAAAACTTCAAGCAAATTAGCTACTGCACAAGTCCAACTATTCCTTTTTCTCACTCGAACAATGGAACAGAATAAACTTTGAACCGAACCTTTCAAACAAACATTCCATATCACAGATTCAAAACACAAAATCGTTGGAATACCATTTATCACTAAATATATTCCTACTATTAATATTTTAAATAGCAAAATACACATAAAAGACAAGTAGACAAAAATAAAAAAACTCGCCACTTACATTCTTGCAAAATCTAAATAAGCAAACGCCATTTTTCTCCAAATCTAGCCTATATATAACCAAGAACGAAAACACCTGAAACAACTGGCAGGATATGTATGTTGCTTTTCAGTAAGTCAGCTCCATCAATATAATTTGAAGCAGAACAAACAACGACTATATATGTCAGACCTTGAATTCAAGCCAACTCAAAAAAATTTCCGAATAACAATCTCATCCATCAAATACACGAAAATAAAACAAACTCAGATATGATTTCATTACATGCATACAATAATTCTCCAAACAAAATCACATTACCTCTAGGATTTCTAGATTATTACTAAATAAATGCAACAAATTCTCCCACATTAGAAGTAGCATATAGAGTAAATAATGTTTTGAAATTAATAGATATATGCAAATCAACAATTCTTAACGAAAATTTATCAATTAATTATATAATAAGTGATAAAAAACACAGACTATTTTAACAAAACACCTTATTTTAAAACAATATTTCAGATATCAAAATATACCACTGAACAACAAAAATTCTTCACAATGTTCATTTTTCAACACTTTCAAATTACACAAAAAGAATTTGATCAACAAGCCGAACTGCTACTAAGATACCCAATGGTTTACGCCACATCTAAATTTGATGTTGGAAAAGTAAATTCACCACTACACCTACCTCTGAAACCTTACGCAATTTTCAAAAAGCAACGAGTAAGTAAAGTCTCAATTTACTTGCAAGACAAAATTTATAGATTAATAGATATACAAGAAAAATATGAAATTATTTCCCCTGTAAAAAAAGAAAAACAACCAAAAGGAAACACATTCAGCTAAAGGAGAATCATTTAAAATTGTACTAGACGCAAGATATCTCAATTCACTCATTGATGAATCTAAATGTAATGGCCTATAGAATGTTCACGAAAACCAATTCAACTAATTCAAGTGATTCGCAATGAGAATGTTCACGAGAACCAATTCAAGTAATTCGCACAAAGATAAACGGAAAAAACTTCACAACAGCTGACAAGAACAGTGAATACAATCAAATGTCATTGGATGAACAATCACGACGCTTAACACAAATCGTCATTGGAAACCAACAAAACGAATTTTATAGACTTTTCTATGGAATCTTCATAGGATCAGCCGCATTCTCAGTTTTTTGACCACTCATTCTCAGTAACAATGTCATAACAAATTTAGACGATGTTTTCATGCAATCACAGACAAAAACAAAATGTTTAATGGCTTAGAAAAATATCATCAACTACTACTTAGAGAAAACATAAAAGCAGCCCCAGATAAATCTCATTTTTTTCTCACCCGTGTAAAATTCCTTGGACAAATTATCGAAGGAAATACGATAACTCCATTAAAATGCCGCATAGACGCAATCATAAAGCTTCACCTCCATCAAATGAAAAGAAAATCCAAGAATTTTTTGGAATGCTTAATTTCTTAGGTAAATACGTATATAAAATGCAACTAAACTTAAAACCATTTTATAACATCGACAGACAGCAAAATAATTTTGAATGGACAACAGAACATCAGTAACGATTTAAAGAAATAAATACACTTCTCACTGAACAAATATCAAACACCACTCCAGATCCAGATCAACCATTTTATGCTATGTGCGACACCGCAAATTTTGGCATCGGCGCAGCATTATTACAATCACACAGAGGAACAAATAAAATGAATCTTATTTCCGCAAACTCAAGACTATTTACACTTATGAGAGAATGCAAAGCTATAATGTTCACTCTCACAGAATATGAGTTTTTAAAACTTGGATCAAAACATCCAACTGTTCTCTTCACAGACCATAAACCTTTAACTTTTCTTTTAACACCGAAATCAAATCCAAACCATAGAGTTGATAGAATTCAATTGATTTTTTGTTGAAATTCCCATGCCTAAATATAGTTTGGACAGCAGGAAAGAATCTTGTACTACCAGACACACTCAGTAGAAACAGACCTCCTGAAATATTAACAAGAAAAACAACAGTAGAAATTCCCATACCTAAATATAGTTTGGACAGCAGGAAAGAATCTTGTACTACCAGACACACTCAGTAGAAACAGACCTCCTGAATTATTAACAAGAAAAACAACAGTAGAAATGCCAAAAAACATTAGGTTTTCTCTTGCAAAAGACGAAACTTCACCAAGACTAGGATGCAAATATGCAGCAAAAAACCGACGTTAATCAAACATAAATAAATAATTTACAAAACTTTCCATTATATTTAGATTGCCAAAACAATCACTACGAAGTAGACCACTTAGGAAACTCTACATTTAAGCCAAAACCATATTCATCATGGATCAATAACAACACACATTAAAAATCACTCAAACAAAAAAATGTACATCACAGATTTATTCCCTTTATTAGAAAAAGAAAATCTAACTGATATTACAAATTTATCAGAACCTACAGATACCGATTCAAAACACACAAAAAAATCAAGTTTTTAACCACCATATCCCTATAGATAACATACCTCTCTCAAAGTTAGAAATTGACAATATACAAAATATTTACCAAATACAGAGAAATTAACACTTGAACTACTAAAAAAGACCAAAAGCTTGACCCAGTCATTAGGCAACCAAAGTCTTGGCACACTTATAAAACAAAAACCATAAAAGCAGATATCACAATTCTAGGAAACAAAACACTTCTAAGATACTTTAGAAAATTCAATAAAACATCCATAAATGATAACACAAATATTTCAGAATATCAAACACCTGAATTAAAAGTACCAAGTTTATCACGAAGTATGATACTCCTAGCATTTCACAATTTACATTCCTTAAACACTAAAAGACATGCAGGATCAGAAAAGAAATACTCAAATTTCATCCAAAATTTTTACTTTCCAAATGCACCGATTTGGATTGGAGTATTATGCAATGATTGCATAACATGCCATTTGAATAAACCATACCACATCAAAAGCAATTAGCAGAAAAACAAGACCTTAAAGGACAAAGTTTATGCTTTAACCACAGAATCTCATTCGATACAAAAGGACATCACCCTTTTCAGAAATACAACACTTTTTGAACACTGGATAGCGGAATTCGGATTTAATTACCAGAAATTTTTGTGACAGAAAATGGCACTGAGTTTATTAATAATGAAGTAATCACATTATGCCATCTATATAAATCAAACACAAATCACGAATATCTCATGCCCCTTGGACTAATGGTTTAGTCGAAGGAATGAACCGTTCACTCCAAGAACACCTCAGATGTATCATGAAGGGAAACGATACAAAAAATACTGAATGGTCAACAGATGTAAAATTATTCCCCTTGGCTTACAATTCACAAATAACAACAACCTTAGGACTATCACCTAATCAAATGGTTTTTAATCAAAAACCACGAAAACCAATAATGTTTACAGCAAATTCCTCAAAAAACACACGAGAATATTGCCAACCCACGAAGAAATCAATGTGTTATAATCTACTATTACATACACACGATGAAGATCATTTTGATCACCCACAAGTTTTGAAATTAGCCTCCGGCACACATACCGAAAGGATTTTAAAAAAAAATAAAAAACACAATGAAATTTATCAAAAAAAAACAAAAAACAGTTACAAAGACAGAATATTCATTCCCAAATGAATTCACGATTCACACCAGTCACAAATTTGAATTTAAAAATCGGAACATTTTCTTTAATCCTAAATTTTGTAATACAAAAAGGAATATCTAAAAAATTACAACCAATCCGAAAAGGACCATTTCAAATTATTGACAAACCCACTGATGTAACATATAAACTTAGTGACTCAAATAAAAGGGAAATTGTTCAACACAGAAACAATCTTATAGCATACTACCCAAAAGAATACGCTCTTCGCAAGCTAAAACAATTATACTCCTTTACAGGACTTAAAATTGTCCAGAACAACTCAGACAATAGTCAAAAACATTAATTTATACAAACTGTTCACCACAAACTTTAAAAGCTAAAAACAACAAAAAAACTCAACAAAAATTTCAAGAAATAAGAAATAAACAAATACCTCAAAAAAAAATTAGAAGAAAAAGTTTTACCACAGAAAATAAAAGAAACTTCTCAACAACGACACTCATCACGACTTCGAAATCAACCACAAAAAGATAAAAAAAAACATTCATTCCACAATCTAAAATATTGAAGAAAGTTGAATTCCAAAAACCTCCTTCTAATTAATTATCATTTTTAAACTTTCAGAATTATAGCAAATTCTTCTTTTCTTGTCTATAAATTCATGCTGACACCCTTGAACATCTATTTCAAGTTGAAGCTATCTAAACATCACCTCATTCTGACACCACTCCTTTATCCGACACTTTGCAAGCTTCAAACATATATGTAACTTTTACTAAAAGACCTCCAGGTCAAAAATAAGCATTAAACTCATATTCGACAACCGGAATAAACAAAATCTAAATATTACAACCCTCCCATATCAACTGGTACAAAAATCAAAAATATTGTCCCAACTTACACTCCAAATGTCCCTTAAGGAAAAATATTAAATTAGCCTAAAGAAAAAATAGGACATGAGCATTTCGCCTAAAGTAAGAATAACTCCTCGATACACCCGATCATCAAACAGAAAAAAAATCAGGAAGCTCACTCCTAGACCTTCAGCTTCTCTTCATCAAAAATTGCCCATATTCAACCCACTTGTCAAAAATCAATAAACAATCCGACCACACTCAAATTTTTCCACAACAAGAAAAAAAAATTCGGCAAGAACGAATCATTTCTCAAATAATTCTTTCCGAATCAATCAGACTTCTAAAAATACAACTTCAAAATTTCTTTCAATCACATCAATCTTTTTTCAAATCATCATTTTTTTCATTAAAGATACCTTCGAATAATTTCTCTTTCTCTTCGTAATTTTTTGCAGTTTTTTCATAATTTTCTATTCACTTCACAAAACTTATCTCAAATTTGCAAAAATCTCTGACCACCTCCTCAAGTACGATATTTCAACAACTACCTAAATGTTAAAATAACTATTCAATAAAATAGACACTTTTCTTCTTTTAGTGATTTTTTTCACATTTCTAATTTCCCTAATTCTGACAATATGCAATTGTATAAATAAAGCAATACTAACTTTTGCACTTTTACTTCATAGAAGAATAATATAATATACATAAATTTTCTTCATAGGTAAAAACTTACAGAATCTCTCAAAATTGCTAGTCAACAACCCCGGATAAATCTCATTTTTTTCTCACCCGTGTAAAATTCCTTGGACATATTATCGAAGGAAATACGATAACTCCATTAAAATGCCGCATAGACGCAATCATAAAGCTTCACCTCCATCAAATGAAAAGAAAATCCAAGAATTTTTTGGAATGCTTAATTTCTTAGGTAAATACGAATATAAAATGCAACTAAACTTAAAACCATTTTATAACATCGTCAGACAGCAAAATAATTTTGAATGGACAACAGAACATCAGTAACGATTTAAAGAAATAAATACACTTCTCACTGAACGAATATCAAACACCACTCCAGATCCAGATCAACCATTTTATGCTATGTGCGACACCGCAAATTTTGGCATCGGCGCAGCATTATTACAATCACACAGAGGAACAAATAAAATGAATCTTATTTCCGCAAACTCAAGACTATTTACACTTATGAGAGAATGCAAAGCTATAATATACACTCTCACAGAATATGAGTTTTTAAAACTTGGATCAAAACATCCAACAGTTCTCTTCACAGACCATAAACCTTTAACTTTTCTTTTAACACCGAAATCAAATCCAAACCATAGAGTTGATAGAATTCAATTGATTTTTTGTTGAAATTCCCATGCCTAAATATAGTTTGGACAGCAAGAAAGAATCTTGTACTACCAGACACACTCAGTAGAAACAGACCTCCTGAATTATTAACAAGAAAAACAACAGTAGAAATACCAAAAAACATTAGGTTTTCTCTTGCAAAAGACGAAATTTCACCAAGACTAGGATGCAAATATGCAGCAAAAACCGACGTTAATCAAACATAAATAAATAATTTACAAAATTTTCCATTATATTTAGATTGCCAAAACAATCACTACGAAGTAGACCACTAAGGAAACTCTACATTTAAGCCAAAACCATATTCATCATGGATCAATAACAACACACATTAAAAATCACTCAAACAAAAAAATGTACATCACAGATTTATTCCCTTTATTAGAAAAAGAAAATCTAACTGATATTACAAATTTATCAGAACCTACAGATACCGATTCAAAACACACAAAAAAATCAAGTTTTTAACCACCATATCCCTCTAGATAACATACCTCTCTCAAAGTTAGAAATTGACAATATACAAAATTTTTACCAAATACATAGAAATTAACACTTGAATTACTAAAAAAGACCAAAAGCTTGACCCAGTCATTAGGCAACCAAAGTCTTGGCACACTTATAAAACAAAAACTATAAAAGCAGATATCACAATTCTAGGAAACAAAACACTTCTAAGATACTTTAGAAAATTCAATAAAACATCCATAAATAAGAACACAAATATTTCAGAATATCAAACACCTGAATTAAAAGTACCAAGTTTATCACGAAGTATGATACTCCTAGCATTTCACAATTTACATTCCTTAAACACTAAAAGACATGCAGGATCAGAAAAGAAATACTCAAATTTCATCCAAAATTTTTACTTTCCAAATGCACCGATTTGGATTGGAGTATTATGCAATGATTGCATAACATGCCATTTGAATAAACCATACCACATCAAAAGCAATTAGCAGAAAAACAAGACCTTAAAGGACAAAGTTTATGCTTTAACCACAGAATCTCATTCGATACAAAAGGACATCACCCTTTTCAGAAATACAACACTTTTTGAACACTGGATAGCGGAATTCGGATTTAATTACCAGAAATTTTTGTGACAGAAAATGGCACTGAGTTTATTAATAATGAAGTAATCACATTATGCCATCTATATAAATCAAACACAAATCACGAATATCTCATGCCCCTTGGACTAATGGTTTAGTCGAAGGAATGAACCGTTCACTCCAAGAACACCTCAGATGTATCATGAAGGGAAACGATACAAAAAATACTGAATGGTCAACAGATGTAAAATTATTCCCCTTGGCTTACAATTCACAAATAACAACAACCTTAGGACTATCACCTAATTAAATGGTTTTTAATCAAAAACCACGAAAACCAATAATGTTTACAGCAAATTCCTCAAAAAACACACGAGAAAATTGCCAACCCACGAAGAAATCAATGTGTTATAATCTACCATTACATACACACGATGAATATCTATTTGATCACCCACAAATTTTGAAATTAGCCTCCGGCACACATACCGAAAAAATTTTAAACAAAAATAAAAAACACAATGAAATTTATCAAAAAAAATCAAAAAACTGTTACAAAGACAGAATATTCATTCCCAAATGACTTTACGATTCACACCAGTCACAAATTTGAATTTAAAAATCGGAACATTTATTTTAATCCTAAATTTTGTAATACAAAAAGGAATATCTAAAAAGTTACAACCAATCCGAAAAGGACCGTTTCAAATTATTGACAAACCCACTGATGTAACATATAAACTTAGTGACTCAAATAAAAGGGAAATTGTTCAACACAGAAACAATCTTATAGCATACTACCCAAAAGAATACGCTCTTCGGAAGCTAAAACAATTATACTCCTTTACAGGACTTAAAATTGTCCAGAACAACTCAGACAATAGTCAAAAATATTAATTTATACAAACTGTTCACCGCGAACTTTAAAAACTAAAAACACCAAAAAAAACTCAACAAAAATTGCAAGAAATAAGAAATAAACAAATACCTCAAAAAAAATTAGAAGAAAAAGTTTTACCACAGAAAATAAAAGAAACTTCTCAACAACGACACTCATCACGATTTCGAAATCAACCACAAAAAGATAAAAAAACATTCATTCCACAATCTAAAATTTTGAAGAAAGTTGAATTCCAAAAACCTCCTTCTAATTAATTATCATTTTTAAACTTTCAGAATTATCGCAAATTCTTCTTTTCTTGTCTATAAATTCATGCTGACACCCTTGAACATATATTTCAAGTTGAATCTATCTAAACATCACCTCATTCTGACACCACTCCTTTATCCGACACTTTGCAAACTTCAAACATATATGTAACTTTTACTAAAAGACCTCCAGGTCAAAAATAAGCATTAAGCTCTTATTCGACAACCGGAATAAACAAAATCTAAATATTACAACCCTCCCATATCAACTGGTACAAAAATCAAAAATATTGCCCCAACTTACACTCCAAATTTCCCTTAAGGAAAAATATTAAATTAGCCTAAAGAAAAAATAGGACATGAACATTTCGCCTAAAGTAAGAATAACTCCTCGATACACCCGATCATCAAACAGAAAAAAAAATCAGGAAGCTCACTCCTAGACCTTCAGCTTCTCTTCATCAAAAACTGCCCATATTCAACCCACTTGTCAAAAATCAATAAACAATCCGACCACACTCAAATTTTGCCACAACAAGAAAAAAAAATTCGGCAAGAACGAATCATTTCTCAAATGTTTCTTTCCGAATCAATCAGACTTCTAAAAATACAACTTCAAAATTTCTTTCAATCACATCAATTTTTTTTCAAATCATCATATTTTTCATTAAAGATACCTTCAAACAATTTCTCTTTCTCTTCGTAATTTTTTGCAGTTTTTTCATAATTTTCTATTCACTTCACAAAACTTACCTCAAATTTGCAAAAATCTCTGACCACCTCCTCAAGTACGATATTTCAACAACTACCTAAGTGTTAAAATAACTATTCAATAAAATAGACACTTTTCTTCTTTTAGTGATTTTTTTCACATTTCTAATTTCCCTAATTCTGACAATATGCAAATGTATAAAAAAAAAGCAATACTAACTTTTGCACTTTTACTTCTTAGAAGAATAATATAATATACATAAATTTTCTTCATAGGTAAAAATTTACAGAATCTCTCAAAATTGCTAATCAACAACCCACACAACAGTCCTCACCGACTACAACATCCCAGGAATCTCCAACAACACCAACATCTAGTCAGACAAACCGCTCTCAATCATCAACACGTATTTCATTTCAAGAAAACCCATACACATTTGAAGAAAGAATTTCACTATTATCAGAACCTTTAGAACCTGTAGTTCGCCACGCGACCCAAAGTGAACCACAATACGAATTAACATATAATATATACTCTTCCCTTCAGCAAGACCTTATTAAAACAAGACACCCAAGTCAAAACCAAAATAAAAATACATCCACAATAAATAGATAAATTAAACATCCAAGAAAAAATAGAAATTTTACGATTCCCAGAATTCATTTCAATATACCCTCATCACCAACCCCAAATCCTTTAGATCTTCCCAGCAGCACAATTCAAAGTACGCCCCCTCCCCCCACCATTACATTCCAGCTTACAATAAAATACTCCGAACGTACTATCGGACTACTTAGGATCAACCCCCACATCTAAAAAAATTCGTGAAAATCCCTTTAACCCCTCCAACTTCAACACAACAGCTCCCACATTGGATGACACAAGCTTTCACTCAAGGTGAACCAAACTTGGTAAATGAACCAATAGACATCTCATCAGAAACATCTCTGTCACTACCAGAAACCCTCTAACTTCCTTCAACCCCTTCAATAAGTCAGATATCAACAACATCATTCCCTCCAAAATTTCCTACAAATTTAGACGATAGATATAAGGAACAATTAATCAATATTATACCCCTACGATTAGATTGGAATACATTCGTAGCACCCCCTCCACTATTCGTCAACACCTAGACAGTAACAGAATACATAACTGGGCACTCAACAGATTACAATATAGACACGACATTCAAAAAGACATACAAGAACGCAACATACAATCCCTTACACTAGACAATTTAACACTTAAATTTGAAATAACAGTAAAATAAACAACTTAGTACATCACCCTCTCCCTTTTAGTACATCACTCTCTCCCCAGCTCCAATAAATATAACATCTCAATCATTACCTCCCCCATTTATCACAACAGAAATTTTCTATAAATACGATAGATGTACAAAAGAGACACTTGGATACATCACACTCTATAAACCCTATTCAGGACTATACTACGCATGTATTTAAAAAAAAAAATTTCTCTTTCAGGCCCTATTCGCTTCTACTTTTCCAGAAACAACAAATCATAAAAACCCTTCCCCTCGAACAAGACCCCAAGAATTATTAGTCACACACTATGACTGTGAAGAAAATGAACAAAAAACACTACATAAATACGCCATAAATCAAGTAACTCAATGCGAATCTGAACCACAGGAAGTAGAATCAACCCTTTATTCAAAAGCCCGAGCTACAACAGTAACAGTATACAAATTTACAGCAACATTCTCAGAGAAAAAAGTACATTTTTCCCAAGTCTCAATTGGAAACAAAAATTGACATGATCACAAATCTTTCTATCAAAGTAATTTAGAGAGACTTTTACATCTTAACCCCGAAAATTGTAAAAACGAACTTAATCAATTAAAATTAACCACAATTAAAGGCACAAACCGAAAATTGGTAATTTTTCAAGTTTTTCCAGACTCTGCACATCAAGCGGAACTTGAAAGATACCAAGGTCATATAAAATTAGTTGACAAATACCCATTCCACGGCGCACATGGACGATTAACTTATGTTCTCCATGATGAAAAGTGGATACCACACATTGGAATAAACAACCCTTCTAATTGCAAAGCTGACACAAAAAACAAAGGATATCAAGAAATTATGTTTTTTGATTGGAAAATCCAATTAGAAAGAGTGAAATTAACAAGAGATTTAAAATACGACACTATAATTTATCAAGGAATACGATATAAGATTACCTTGTAAAATGACCAAGAATATTGCGATCCAAAAACAAGAACACAAGCAACAATTGTTAGGTTCCCCGAAGACACATGTACCACATTTCAGTTTGCAAGAATACACGCAAGAATGATCAAATTTCATCAAAAATATTTTACTGAACCCATCCCTTATGATGAAGTAAATCCTGAAAAAGTCAGACAAAACAATCAACGGTTCAAAAATATCAATAATATAGAAAAAAATTTAACACGTTTTCAAATCTACGCAGAAACTGAAATCGCTTGCAAATATAACACTCCACTTTATAAAACACAATACTCAGAAGTCCTTGTCGAATACGATAAAGGTTTCGACATGAAACAGGAAAACCAATAATTACACCAAATTCAACACATCTCACTTCAAATAGCGACAACAATTCATACATCCCAGTAACATTTCTAAAAAACACAGGAAGAACTGGTGAAAAACTTAGACCACAAGACAAAAGCAGTACACGCTCACCAGAACTATCACTTATAAACTATACCTATTTTGGTACATTTCATTATGACAACCACTTAGATATGAATTTAGATTACACTATAAGTAGAATTTTTCAAGAAAAGTCACTATCAGAACTAAAAACGCTTCATCATTTATTTGAACACAAATTCTACATTCACTTGCACTTGCAGTTTTAAAAGTACTTTATGCAGGAAATTTTTTGTCAGAAAAAAGATCAAAATTTATTGACAAAGAAGGAAATACATTATGGTAATACACATATACGAAAAACGTATCACCGTTATATGTGTTTGAAGACAAAACATGTTGCAAAAGAATCCCCATATTCTACAAAAAATAAAGTACATTTTGTTGACACGCTTTCTAAAAGAACATATTTTTGGGGATAGAGTCGCCCATGTGGATGTGAAAATAGCCACAATGTTGTACAGTTAAATCCCGGTGAAGATAAATGTTATGTTCTCACAGCATACCCTACACTTATGCCATAATTAAAGAAAATTTCACCAGAAAGTGTTAAAGCTATTGTTAAAAACCCGAATATAGATCTACAATCAGTAGGTATATACTCCAGATCAGATATACAAAATCACACCCGCACACAACAAATTCAAGATCTCCTCACAAAGATGGACACAACACAAAGACAATCTATCGACCAAAATTTAGGAAAACTTGCAGAAACCGCAGGTTTTTCAGACATATACACACAAGACTACAGCGGATATTTTAAAGATATAAAAAATTACATTTATTTAAATGGCGAAAAATACAGACCACAAGATATATTTCCGACAATTATTTTTAGTTTTGTAAATTTAAAAAATGAACTATTCGCCTTTCTAGAATGGCCCTTATACATATTAGTAAGAATGACAATAATATATGCAATGTTTTTTTTTGGATTTCTCTTTTCATTTTTGAAAGGAATTTAGAATACATGCGCAATACTCACACAAGTAAACAAACCAGCAAGTGTAGCAGGCATACTTTTCGCAGGACTTTTCGAAATATTTTCAACCTCAATTAACAAAATACTTTTGGACGCTCAAATAAGTAAATACAAAAAAAACTATCAACCACACCCAATACATATGATAATTCACAAGACACTAGAAACACGACGCCTACTGCACCACAATTACATACATTGCAAACTAACCATCCGTTATCTTTAGTACCACAAAATTACAGAAACATATCCCTAACAGAGCACATCTCTACAACTCATAGATACCCACAAAGTCCAGTTACCCACATTTTAGCACAACAACCAAATGTAGACGAGACGTATGAACAGATTATAGAACAGCCACATACCACTAATTTCCGTTCTCAGAACAACCATCTTTTTAGCCCACGTTGAGCCGCCAGATTGTATCCCTCAACCGCTCCCTTTCATCCCCATCCAACCTCCAACGTCACTCCCAGATCTCACCAATTTTCGATTTTCCTCCCTACCCTGAACCATCATATACTATTATTTCACCAAGCATTGATTAAGACAACACTTCAACGAACACAGTTTTTCACACCATTTCACAATTTAACAACTCTGATTTTGAAACCCCCGATGAATTTGCAGACTCCGAACCGAGCCCATCCACTTTTTCTCAACCCCCTTTTCAACCTCTCCATACTCAAATCCCCGATGAACCTTCCTCAGCCCCTTCCTCCTACACTGATGCAACCCCAATCTACTCCCCAATGACCAGCGATCCACCTGACCATTCTAGCCCCCCCCCCCCCCCCCGAGTAATTAAACGGAAACTCCCCAATACTCCATTCCCTTCTAACCCTCGACCAGCTCAAACTTTTATGGATCATCCACTTCATACTAACACAAAAGAATTTCTCCAAGTATGCTTACCATTTTTTCCACAATATAGTTACTGTCACTCAAATCCTAATAATGAACAACCAAATTACGTTAATGAAATCGCATTATTTCCCAAACTTTTATGGACCTCGTACTACCATTTCAGTAACCCACTATCACTCCTACTATATATTAATCCAGATGACAATGAATTATGTCAAACTGGGCTAAATCACCTAACTACAGCACTTCACGAAAAACAGTTCACAACCATCGGATTAAACCAAACACTAACTAGATTCACTGCACAAAAAGCTAAGAGATTTTCCATTAACCATTATGATCATGCCATTGCAGGACCCTATGAAGATATCTTTTCACTTGACGATACTAACGCTAACACCCAACTAACTGAGAATTTTTTCATCAAATCTTCATATGTATTTACTATCAACTGCATGAAAAATAAATATGATCACATTTTATCCGCAGCACTTCGCGACACAAAAACCTACCACTCTTATTTCAGTAAATTTAACAATTTTTCATTAACTTTCAATTTACTAACACCAAAAGAACGTGACCTACACTGTTCTCATCAAATAAAGTTACGCACAAAACAAACTCACACATACACTTATTTTAAATTCATACAACACAATTACACAACTACACCATCACTAAACCCACACCATCGATTTCAATTTAATAACTCCAAATATACTTCAAGATTCTTCTTAAACTTCACATATTGTATCAAAGACACTAACATGCAAGGAATCGTTAGAAACTACGACCCTATCGGACAAATGTATATATTCTGCCCACTAACAAGAACTTTTAATGTTGATGAATCCCGTCCACTAATTGTCCCTCACGAATATATACAGCCCGTTGAAGTCTCAATCCCAGAATACATTCATAACATTAAAATTAATCATAAGCTTTTTAATCTAGTTCAAAATACACCGCATGAATTCTCAGCAAGTAATAAGAGCACGAGATCATCAAAGCACTTGAATTACTTTGGCCACTACTGCAAACTAATTATATCACTAACTTCTAAACTGCTAAACTTCTAACAACATCAAATCTCATTCAAGATAATTTCCCAAATCTGTTTTTTGCTGATGATTAAGTACGTATAAATATATATCTTACACTAAAAATTCAAAACACAACTAACCATTTTTTATAAAGGTTTCACTTTCTTTTTAGATCTCATCACAACATCATCTAAAACAAAAAAAAACAAATAAACAATTGAAAACTTCCTCATTAAAAATCCTAAACTCGTATTAACAAATCGGGGTATAATTAAAGAGCAGTAAATTTCTCCCAAATGACAGTAAATTAATAAATAATCCCCAAAGCAACAATTATTTTTTTTTACCGAGCAGTAAATTAATAAATTAAAATTCCAAAAAAGCAGTTAAATTAATATTTCAACGCAGTAAACTCATAAAAAATTGAAGATAAATTCAGATAAGTACTAACCTTTCTACACGACGCTTCTTTTATAAGATTTGAATCATTCACTCGCCCATAAGTTCTTTCCACAATCGCACAACTCGACCACAAAAAATTGTTTAAATAATGAATTTTAAGTTGTATCTTTCACTGATTACAACTGTAACCAGTTTTCACACTATTCAAATTTTCCATTAATCACGTTGGAAAGAATTATATAGTAAGCTACAATAACCAACGCAGCTTAATAACGTCACAAAACCACAACCTATTAGCTTGACTAAGAAAGAAAAGCTCACGGTACCAAAACCAGATTAAAAGCAGATTAAAGCTAGATATATTGTACTTTTGAAGACCACTTTCAAGTCTTACCACAATCAAATAAAACACAAAAAAGTCCAAAGACAAAACCAAACCAAAAGATTCGATTTTTGGAAAAGGACAACCAGAAAAAAAAGAGAAAAAAACAGGTAATAAAAACGAAACAAAAGGTTGAACACAAAAAGAGACTCTACACAAAGAGACCTCAAATTTATACCCCACTCCTGACCTCACCAACCAAAAGGACGTCCTGAGCATGCTATATAGTCGGCCTAACCCACCGAGCTACATCACGCTTTGTGACCCACACTCTATTTTTGCCTCTAGGGTGAGCGACTCTTTAAAAATAACCAAAATAACAGAAAAACGCTTTTGCGATAACTATTAATAACAAATCAGAACTAAAACAAAAATTAACAAAGAAGTTGCAAATGCAGTATGTATAGATTTCGTTAAGCCAAAAGACCAGCAGCAAAGGAGACGACAATCCAATCACATTCCAACTTAAGAATGGCAAATCTATTTGAATTGCTGCCTAAAGTCACGACCTCAAAGAATTTAAAGTATGAACCCAACATCGCAGCAAAGGAAAACCATTGAAACAGACCAATGGCCATCTCGATGTTGACTACACGTACAGATCCTAGTCACTTGGCACTTCACACCGAAAACTCAACTTTCACACTGCACGTGGTCTCGCTCCAAACTTAACGAAATCGATACATCATTGCATCGATCAGAAGTCTTGAAGCAATCACCCAAGACTGCCATGATCAACGAGACCCATCTACAGATACGAACATGATAATCTTCACCCGTCAAGCACCAACAGCCACACTTCTTCTTCCTCCAAGAAGCCAATGCTCGCAACTTCCAAAAAAACCTACATCACCCGTCCTTCACTACATCAAAACAACAAAAAATAAAAACTCTCTAAACCCCGGATGGGTGGAACCAGTTCTAAACTAGTATTTTAGTATTTATAGACCAATTATATTTATGATGGAATATCACTATAAAATATTTATATCTAACCAATCATATTCCATCTCTAACCTTTACACTTATTTGTAAGTGCTGAAACTACTTGTAGTTTCAGCACCAGAACAATTTCAATAAAACTTATAATACAGTTGTTGTCCTTCTGGATAAACTCCAAGAAATAACTCGCATAAACCAGTATACACCAGATCTATTGAGACTAGGAGATATAAGAGTAAGACCAAGATCGGTATTATATTAGGCTAAGAGGTTGCACGAATCTATCCGGCCGCAAATAAGATAGCGTGACGAGCAGGCCGTGTACTTTATCTGAAATTAATCTATAAGTAATGTAATCCATACATAATTCAAAACTCTAGAGAAAATTTTTCTATCTCTTCCTAAAAAACCTAAGACAAACCAAATTCTGACAATCTGTTATTTGTGATAACATTGGGATAAATGTCATACTCGAGCAGCTTCGAATTCAGTGATAGCTTCATACCCTGAATTGTACTCACCGACGCCTTCGCGATAGTTTTTCATGCTGAATCACCATTAACCTCGAGTGTAGAAGTCGACTCTGTTTCGACAGAACAAGTTAGTCACAATATCCGGTTTCTAAAATCTTAGCACTTGTTGGAGTGGATATAAGTAACAAGATCAAATGGACAAAATTAGCCTAGCTGTCACTGATGGAAACTACATTCTTCTATTTTGAACTCGATTGAGTGTCCAAATCACTTTTAGGATCAATCAAAATAAATTATTTAAAATATTGTAGTTAGGCAGAGTTAACTCACTTTTGAACCGCCAGCTTTGACAGAGATAATGCACTGCACTTAAGCCTTCAAAAAATTTTGACCGTGTGGCCAGATAAATAAAATTCAGCGACAAATTTTTTTTCAGGCTCTACAAAGTTTGTCCTTTATGGTAAAGTTTCCATTTTTGTTTTATTGTAGAAAAAAAACTACAAATGAAAATTTAATTCAAGCAAAAATGCGGTGAACCTGATTTATTGAATTGGAAAATTACAATATATTAATGCGCGTAATAAGTTATCATCTGGGTAAATTTGATCAAACAGTGTCTTGATATGCTTCAAGCTTTAACAGCACAAAACCTAACGAGAAAACTTATTTCATCCTTCAAAGACGGAAAACGCTCAAAAATATCTGATGAAGCCATTGTTTTAGTTCGTGAGATGTGATTGGTCGAAAACATCATGACGTCATTGAATTTGGGTAATGTAATTGGATGGTAGCATTCCGCTCTGTCCCGTTCGCTGATTGGTTCCCGTGCTCCATCCGTCGTCAATTTTGACCAATCCGACGATAATATCTCCTTCTTCGAACATAAGCTCGTCTGCAGCTTCGGGGTCGCTCGCATCTGGAAAATAATCATACTCGGCTCTGTACGCGGGCTCTTGTGGCTGGTGGTTATTTCCGTTCACAGCTTGAGTTGCGCTGTTGAGATTGTTGACAGGCACGTGCGGGTCATTGAGTCTCAGTTTCTGTTCGGTTTCAAATCGCAATTGCTCTTCACGTTCGGCAGCAAGTCGGCGTTCCTCTTCCTCCTTTCGTCGTCGGTTTTCGGCTTGCTGCAGCTGTCGGCTTCGTTCTTGTTCGGCATATTGTCGCTGTCTTTCTTCTTCTTCAGCTCGGCGACGCTTTTCCTGTTCGAGCCTTTCGACTCTCTGTTTTTCCATTATTTCAGCTTGCTGTCGCTCGAAGTTTTGTTGTTTCTGCAACTCCAGTTCGTCTTTTCGTCGACTTTCGGCTTGAAGTCGTTGTTGTTCTTCGATCTGTTTTTGTTGTTGTTCAATTTGCATTCTCCGCTGTTGTTCTTGCATCAAAACCTGTTGTTTCATCATTGCTTGTTGGGAGTCCAAAGCGTTCACAAACGAGGCTCTCTCGTTAGCCGACACACCTGCTGGGTTTGGCTTAAACTGATGCTGATTGGTTGAATTTGAACTCGCTGAGGTGTTATTTTTACCATGTTTGGAATGGAAAGGACTCGGTATTTGTCGTTCGTCGTAAGGAGGGTTCTCGGAGGTTCCGACGCCTCGGTACTTGACGCTGCTTTGGATCTCAGAGTTCTTTTTGAGTCGTTGCATTTCGGGATCTTCACCGCTAACTGGAGTGTAATTCATTGTGGATGGGTCGGTTCGGTAGGCCACAGAGCTCTGGTTTTCTGTGTTCTTCTTCAGTCGCATGGTCTCTGGATCATCAGTTACTGGCCTGTACTGACCTAACACAAAAATATGAAGTAGAACAATCAAAACAAGAAAAAGAACTGTTGTTTTGAAGAACAAACAACTGTTATATCTGTAAAAGGTAAAAAGAAACCTTTGTTAAAGCCAAAGAGTAGGCTGTTCAAAGAGAAAAAAAGTCCTTGAGCAAAACGATAATCATGAAGGCAAGCAGGCTGATACGTGTTGGGCTGTTGGCAGTGTCGCCACTATTTTTGAATTGAACTGTTATCTTGCCCTGGCGGCGCGGCGGCCAATGCATTTTTACTTTGATGATTTTATTCGGTTAGAAATGCTTCAGTTTAGTGTTTGAATTGTTCAATCCAAACTGTTGGCACTATTTTTGTAGGCCTAGCCATTTAAAACAAAATCACCTCTTTTTAACCTTAGATTACTCATTTAATGTCAGATATCAATTTTCCACTGTTTCAGCTCGTAATAAAATGTGCCAAGAAGTCTACTTAAAGCTCAAGGTCACTGGGATTACCAATAATTTAGAACAGACTATAAATCACTGTATCTAGGCATGTCTTGAACAAGTCTACTTTGCTCAAAATTCGGATCATGCAGGTTATATACTGATACCAGGTGTAAAGTTTGGAAAAATTAAGTTTTCCGAATTAAGTTTGTACCGAAGTGTAATTGGAACATAAGTTTTTTTAGATAATCGATAACTTACAAAAGTACCGAAAAGTGAACTCTTTGGATGATGACGGATTGGAACCGTTAGGAGGCGTCCCCCCCCCCCCCCCCAATACGCCTCTAACCTAATTATGTTGGTCTTAACTACCTTCACTGGAATTCCATGTATAAAATCCGATAAAAACTGAGTTATATTGTCAGTGTCAATAAAAGTGAAAAATCATCGATTTTAAATAATTTAAAACGGATTATGTTCAGGGGCGGATCTAGAATTTTATCGAGGGGGCGGGTGCAGATTTTTTTTTTAAATGGAAAGTTTGTCGACATTTTTTTTTAAATCGACCAAACTGAGTGTCCAAGCGTTCCCAGAACACTAGCAGAGCATGTTTTGACAAAAAATTTTGCGCCGCAGGCAATTTATGAGCACTTTTTGAAAAGTTGACACTACAAAAATTGCGTTTCTTTGTCGCGCGTTCCACTGAAAAATTAGTACCATACTGGCGCCAAAGTCATTTTGAGAAAAATTTTAGTTTTGTTCATCCAAAAAGAGATTTCTAAAAAATTACCAAAGGGGTGGATCCTTTGGGTCAACAGGAGGTCGAATCCCAAAGGGGAAAAAGCATGCTAAAATTTCACTCTTTGTCAATTTCATTGTTTTTCATTCTTTGGCATGCTAAAACTTTCCTGGCCACAGGGCTTTTAAAAGTAAATTTTGACTTTTTTCATGCAAAATTGTGTACCACATTTATTCATAAGACTGAGTCCAGAGAAAAAAAATTGAGTGTTTTAGCAGTTTTAGCATTGAGCGGTTAAAGCAAGAAAATATGTTTTAGTTTCATCGGAAAAACTTTATCTAAGCCGTGAATCAGCAAGATTTTTCTCAAAAAATCTGTCTTAAAGTCTCCATTTTTTAACGCTTCCTTGGCTGAAAGAAGTTGTTTTTTAATGTATAAAAACTTCTTCTGCAAAATTTTGAAATCTTTTAAGCCTTTTTCTAGTTTTTTTCATCGTATTAAGCGGAAAGAAAAAACAACTTGCTTAAAAAAAGAGTTTTTTCCATGGAACTTTTTGGAACTTTTTTGCTGGTTTTTCTTTTTTTTGTTATCCACGCAAATTTAGGGAACACAAAACATCATCGGAACGGGTCAAATGATATATTACAATGAAACCCTTTCAGTCTTAATTTGAATTAGATAAAAAATCTTCAAAAATTTACAAATAAATTTTTAATCAGACTGCTTGTTTAAAGGCGATGTTTTGAGAGATCCGATCTCCCTTAAGAGACCTCATGAAAAAAAAATGTTTCGTTTTTTATCGTAGTGCGATGAGAGCATCCTTCTGAAATCCTAAAATTTAAGCATATTCGATTATTTAACTGAGTTAGTCATATTCGACGACAACTTTTTAAAAATTAAAAGAACAAAAATTCTAGTTTTGAAGATTTTTTTAAAAATTTTTCTCATATTCAAAGAAGACGCTCAAAAACTTATATCGAAAAATGCTCACTTCAGCATTTGGTAAAAACTGTATTGCCCTCTTTTTGGCCTGTTTGCTCGCCTTTTTTGCTGGAAATTAGACTAAATATCAAATGTTTGCTGCCGGTTTTTCTCGACATAGTGAACAAAATATTTTTGGTTTGTTTCTAAAATGTTTGAATCAGGACGAAAAATACTCTAAATTGATGTATCGCTCGATTCATTGTGAATATTATCTGCCCTACTTCATTTCGTTCAAACAAGTAGAACATATCAAAAATCATGATTTCTCTCCACTTCCAGTGGAGGTTTGGAAACCAAGCAATTTTAGCTGACACTCCCAAGTTGCCGGAAAATTGGAGACTTGGTATTTTGAAATACTTATTCCGTTTTGAACAATTTTTGGAGCCAAGGAAGCGCTAAATTAAGCTTTTGCGTTATTATAATAGCCTACATAATTGCCAGAATTAGCTCAAAATCAGAAGAACCGCAGAAAATGTTCAATCGTTTTTTCTCTTAACTGAAAATAATTTTTCAAACATCTTTTGTTTATCGAAATTTAAGAATAAAAAAGGCTATAACATGATACATCCGTCATCTTTTTTTAATACAAACCGTATTTTTAGACATTTTTCGACAGCAAATACACGAGTGGGTGGGTGAGCAGGAAAATCAGAGAGAAGAGGATATATGTGGTATGAAAAAATATGGAATTATTTGGGGAGTGATTGTCGGAAGTGTGCATTGGGTTCAAAAATTGACAAAACTCTGCTCCTGCTAACACGTCTGAAAGGGTTGAATACGATATGCACTTGAACATCTATAGCTTTTTTGAGGCTCGAAACTGTGAATACTACGCAAACTTTACCATTTATAGCCCTCAAACAGTGATGGGAACAAAAAAAATCCAGTTTTTTAGCGATTAAGTAATTTTGTTGATATAGAGTAAGATAAGTTTCTTTTTGGCAGTTTAAAGATAAAACGACAGCTAGATTGACATTTATGAGGAAGGATCGACGGTTACTGTGCAAGTACCACACAAATAAAAATAAATTTAAAAAACTTCCTTTTTTCTCAAATTGTGTCGTGTTTTGTCCGTAGTGCGACAAGAGGAGCTTAAAAAACTTAGAAATTCGGCATTTTTTATATTAAGAGTAAATTAGACATATTAGACACAAGCTTTTTTCGAACAAAAAATTGAAAGAAAAACAATAAAATCCAAAATACTTGATTTCTGATTTTTTTCTTGAAAAAAGGTGTTCAAAAATTTTTTGAACAAAAAATGGAAAGAAAACAATAAAAACCAAAATATTTGAATTCTGATTTTTTTTGAAAAAGGTGCTTAAAAAATTGTTTTCGCTTCTTGATCAAAATTTCTATTTCGTATTATAAAAATGCTCGCTTGCTTTATTCGCTCGAAATTTTACTTGAAGAAGATTGAAAAAATCTAACCCGCTTTATTTCGACACCAAGAAAAATTTTTAAAAAGTTTTAAATTTTGTCCGAATCACGACTGAAAGGGTTTCAAAATGATATCATTCAACCCATAGCGATGGTTTTTGTGGTACCTGATTTTGCGTACAAAACTAATAAAACCAAGCTTCCCGAATATGGAAATATCGAACTGGATTATACTTAAAGCCGCTATTTCGTTGTTAATGAAATAATTACCTTTGATCTTTTCTTGGAATTCTTTGTGGTACTCGATGTTGCTGACATTCTGTTGTTGTTGTCGCAGTCGTACTGATTCGGGGTCGTCTGCAATCGTCGAGTGTTCTGGCTTTGGATAGTGTGCAGTACAGTAGGGCTGCTTGTTGAACCCTATTTGGGCAACAATTTTTATTTCAGTTTTAAAAGTTGTTAATATTTTGCGCCCCCCCCCCACCTACAACTTTTTATAATTGAATTTTCTGCTCACATTGTCCGATTGTTACAATAATTGTTAGACCATGAGAACCATATTTGGTGTTCGTTCATATTTAACCTTGCAAAATTACTCGTTGCACCACAAAATTGATGCTTTTGCGAGGTGAGGAAAAAAGAGCCAAGAATTTTTGAAAAAGTGATCTTGATAATATACAGTTCATTTTTTTCAATCATTTTCAGGGTTCTTTGATTGTTAATAAGCATCCAAAATAATCAATATTGCGAAGCTCCTGTTGGTATACACGGAAACGCTTTGGGACCGAAAATAATGCAATAATATTATAAATTTTAAAAAGTCTGGAAGTAAGAAAAGTTAAAAAGAAGCTCGGAATTAAAAGACATCTTAAGTCCCACACACATTTTTCACTTCATCATTTGTTGTCTCTGTGAACCTATCTGAACCTATTTTTTGGCGTTAGAAAAATTAATTTTCAAATAGCCGAACTAATTTTTTAAAAAAAGGTTTAAAAAAGTAGCTTTGAATGTTGTTACCTTTGAAGGTTTTCAAGTTCAAGGATGTACCACACGAAGTACATTTGAAGCAGGTCTTGTGCCAGAATTTGTCCAGAATATTAAGTTTTTCCACCGGATAAACGGATTTATAGCACCGGGCGCAGGGCGGATTCATGACTAATAAAACGACAGGCTGAACCCAAATTAACTCTTTGTACTAACTTATATAATAACTACCAATCGAGATAAGTTTGAAATCCTCGACGTGTCAGGGAAAATTAGTTTAGTCCAAAGAAGGAAGTTTGTTTGTTAAGTCCAGATCTGTAAATTAAGCCAAAATGTTGTCACTTTGAAAACCTGGATACTTAAAGGTTTGTAAAATTGGAACAGGATAACAAATATATTGCGGTAAAATAACGGGTTCTCGAATCTCACTGTAATTTCACTGTCACAAGTTGCCAAAAATACTCCCAGAATAGCAAAACCAATTTGTATATGTCGGACCTGGTTTTATATAACGTTTGGGAAAAGCAAACTATTAGGTTTTATAATGCGAATTTCAAACAAATCAAAGTCGTTTTAGAATCCGATATCCCAAATAAAAGAATAACTTCTGTAACTCGAAATAATAAGCAAAATTCTCAGTGGTGTCGGCCTTTTTCTGTCCTTCGAAGACAATTTATCCCAAGGGAAGAGGTCTAATTTATACAGTTAAACAGCAGAATCAAAAGAACTTGAAGAAACTTGATTCAAACTCTTAAAGAAACGGTGGACTTGTTTAAGGAAAAGACTTTAAATATAACTTTAGGTCTGTTTTAATTTAGTTGCAATATAAAGGGGGCAGGCCTAGCTCTCTAATGGTAAAAGGGGAACCACGCACGGACGGACCATTACAAAGTACAGTTTAAATACTCTTTCAGTCTTCAGTAAAGTAAAAGAACAATTGGTTCACCATTCAAATCTGAAACATACAGAAAGCAATTTGGTCGGTTTGAGTAATGGCGAATCGACCAAACACGTTGCAACGAGAATCCGAAGTTCTTTAAAAGTAATTTAGCTTGTTTTCATGACTATGAATGTTATTTATGTACGCCACTATACCGCTAAAATCAACGGTCTATCTGACTTGACAAAAACAAACCTTGTTTCAATTTTTAACCAAAAATCTGCCAACATTGAAAATGCAAAAAGTGCCGATGATTGCGATCAGCCAAAAAAGTCCAAGAAAAACCAAAGACATTTCTGGAAATCAAGAAAAGACCAAAAACGCCATTTTTTAAAAGAAATTTTCTAATAACAAGTTTTTTCTTGAGATTTTCAATGAATTCTACTCAAATGATGTTCAAGGAAAGGCATGATTTTGGCATTTGCCGATCATTCATTCAGAAAAACTTGAGCAGAAGTAGCGCAAAAGTTTTATTTTGACTGAGAAGAATGACTTAGGCCGCGGCATCACATAATTGCAAAAAATAATACTGTACGGCTAATATAATAATTTGAAATATGCTGGAACAGAATGAAATAAGTAGGAGCAATCTGTTAATTTTAAGCAATTTTTGCGAGCAAATTTGATTATTTTTTGGTGACCTCGATGCAGTTTTTTTCGAAAAAATATGCTTTTGCATGCAAATTTTGTCTGAAATATAAAGAGTTGCAAAAAGTTCGGACAGACAGAATTAATTAAAAAGAGCAATCGTACCATTTTGACAGATTTTTGCATGCAATTTGTTTTTTCATGCAACCTTGAGACACAAAATCGGATGAAAAATTAGATTTTGCATGCAAAAATTTTCCAAAATAGGTCAATTGCTCTTTTTAATTAATTTTGTCTGTCCGAACTTTTTGCTACTAAATATATAATTAGTAGCAAAAAGTTCGGACAGACAAATTTATTTGAAAAGAGCAACTGACCTAAAATTTCAATTTTGCATGCAAAAGTTGCTCAAAATTGGCATATTGCTCTTTTTAATTAGTTCTGTCTGTTCCAATTTTCGCTACTTTTTACAAATGCTCGAACTGTCCAAATGGTCGTGAGCTTTTTTCTGCGCGACAGCGACTTAAACTCCTGGTCGCAAAATAAGGAAAAACATGGATAGCTCTGCGACAATAATGTTCTGCAGGTTTTAGTGATTTGTTGTTTCTAACGTGGCGTACCCAATGCATTTTGGAGATTTTTGATTACCAGCGTCATTGTATTTTTGTGAAATAGTTTCCTGGATTGCAAAAATTTTAAAAATTTTGTGCAAAAGTAATTTTTTGAGCTCTTGAAATAAAATTTTTGTGGTTTTTGTTGTTTAATACAATTAAAACTGTACCAGAAATTTTTTTTTAAATAAATTAAACGTTATAGATTTAAAAGCGTTTGTCTTTGACTTACCCGTTACCTTTTTTTCAGGATATGTTAAGAAAAATACGCCGCAGAAAAAAAAATCGTCTGATTACTGATGGTAACGCACACCTCAACTTGTTTTAACCAAGCAGGTATAAAAAAATATAACGCAAAATCGTTCACGTTTTCTGCCACTGCCTTTGCTAATAAATAATATGTCCGTACGCACATTGGAAGCAATCTCTTTTTACAATACGTAAAAGGATGCAAAAAATGGGAAAAGGAAAAAGCGACCGACTTTTTTTTCTAGCTTAGAACTAGAGGTATACTTATCCATCTATGTGCTCCAACGTACGAGAAAATAGACCGTGTCATTGCGTTGAAAAAAAATCACCAAGCTATATCATGGAAAAAAATTGTGCGCCGTTGAAGCGGAAAACAGAAAAGTAAACAATGCCAAGCTAAACATGGTGGTATTTTAAAACATAGTGTGGAAATAGTTTTATTATAAATCTCAGCAGACAAATAAATGGTTCAACAATAGTTTTGTTTGGTTAATCATAACCGGCTTTGTGAGGTCCTAATGGAAAAAAGGGATCTCTTTAACTATATTTCCCCCTCTTGCATAAGGGGGATTCGTAGTTAGATGAAAAAATTCCGCATATGCTCAACGTCTGATGTCGTGCTTAAGCGCTTTTATTTGGAAGGTTATTCATCACTTGTTACAAGGCATGGATCTAGGATTATATTGGCAGGTTTTGAAAGGGTTTGACTAAAAAAAAGCAATCAAGTTCCCCTCAATTAGAATTTAACGGCAACGAAAACTCTTTTGAGAAATTTTGTTACAAATAGTACTAAGTACAATATTGCTAAATGGCGACTCGTTCGGTGGTTGGCGAGGGGTGAAATTAGAAAAAAGTAAAGAAGTATCAGTTGTGAGAAATTTGGATAACGTACCGAAAGCTTCGAGTCAACTTAACACTTATTTTTGATAAATGTCCCAAAATAGTCTGTCTCGCAATGGTTTCTGTTGATTAGGTTATGATTGCTCATGAAGATTTGGAAATATCTAGTTAGGTTTCGATATTGATACGACACATGGTATATGTACTGATTTGATGTATAGAAAGAATGTATATGCGTTTTGCTTGATTTGGTGTCATGCGAAAGATTCTTTTGTGTGTTAGAGCGTCAGAGCTTACTATTTCGAATTGAAAGATTCAAATAGATAGCAGAATTTAAATGGTCTGTTACACATATCCGATATGTCAAACTTATATTATATTTCCGTAATATTATGACGTTAGAATTTCAAAAACAAGACGTAATTCAATTATCCGATTCCAACTTAGCCGACTCTCGGTTTAAGGCCACCGGTGGG
Source organism: Symsagittifera roscoffensis (assembly GCF_963678635.1). Taxonomy (NCBI): domain Eukaryota; kingdom Metazoa; phylum Xenacoelomorpha; order Acoela; family Convolutidae; genus Symsagittifera; species Symsagittifera roscoffensis. The sequence goes on from NC_087067.1 coordinate 4,760,127, forward strand.
CGCGCTATACGCGCCGCCACTTAGCGGCGATAACCGGCTTTAATGTTCATATAGAGTCCTACCCTCTGTTGGCAAGCTCGCAGCACGTTGGCGCCACCGCGGCGATCCGCCTTCAATTGGACAGTAGAGCATCTGTTAAACGAATGGTAGTAATAAGATCTTAGTCCTACTTTTGAATTATGTCGGATGTTGGACATAGTAAAGCTGTTTTAAGGATGTTTGCAGCACTTTTTGGTTTTCCGGATGTTTGCCATATCGGATACTTTTACGGTACCCGAAATTGAAACAATCTGAATAAAACATCTAGGAAACCAGACTACTTGTTTCGACTGCCTTTTCAATTGTCTCAAAATTTCGCTTAAGTTTGATAAATTTCCATTTGTGCGTTTTGGCACCTAAAAGCAAGAACCAAGTAATATAATTGATCCAGGTATCAAAAAGAGCGAGGGCATCTCTAAAGTCAGTAACATTTTATCAGGTCAACTTCGAAATTTTTCAAAAAACAATATTGGAGTTTTTCATAAAAGTACCCGAAGGATACCAATGGAACGAGCAACTTTAAATTGACTATTTTGATAAAACTCTCAAAAAATGCCTGTTTAGTCAACTTGACAAAATTTTTTGTGGCAACTTGGCTAGAATTGCGAAGCCTGTAGCGCCTGATTCCCAGTTCGAGATCACATTTTTAGGTCGATGTATCGTCATTAATGAAAGCGAAAAAAGTTTGGGTTAAAAATGCTAGTCACACAAATTTGCAACATAGAAAATGACTTCGTCAGTTTTTATTTTCAAGTATGTCCTGATATTTTTTAACTATTTTTTATGCGCAAAGTGAATATTGCACACGAACAAATATTTTCCAATGTTTTTATGTGCACAACGTGGTCCAGGAAACACGGATTATTTATCCATTTCTCTCTGTTTATTGTTTTGAAACTGCTCTGACGCCGTTTTTTTGTATATCACATTTTTCAAGGGTCTCAAATTTTTGCTTAAATTTGATAAATTTCCAACTTTTGCTTTTTGGCATCTCAAATCAAGAAACAAGTGATATAATTGATCCAGGTAGCAAAAAAGAGCGAGGACATCTTTAAAGTCAGTAGGAGTTTATCAAGCCCACTTCGAAGTATCAAAAAACATCAGTGGTGTTTTTCATAAAAGAACCTGAAGAATACCAACGGAACCAGCAACTTTAAAATGACTACTTTGATAAAATGCTCGAAAAATGCCAATTTAGCCAAACTGGCAAAAATATTCTACGCCAACTTGGCTAAAATTGCGAAGCATGTAGCGGCAGATTCCCAGTTCGAGGTCCCAGTTTAAGTTCGATGTATCGTTAATAATGAAAGAGAAAAAGGGTTGGGTTAAAATGCTAGACATACAACTTTAAAACATGGAAACTGCCTTGCTCGCATTTCTTTTTTTTCGAAACTCTCCAAATTGTTTTTAACTTTTTTATGCGCAAAGTGAATATTGCGCACGAAAAAACAATTTCCAATATTTTTACGTGCATAACGTGGTCCAGGAAACACAAAAGTCGGATTATTCAATCATTTCTCTGAAAATATTCTTTTCGAAATTGCTCCAACGCCATTTTTTTTTGTTTTTCCTGTTTATGTATACTTGATTTGATCAATGGTATTTATATTTTATGTCTGGTACTTAAGTCATATGTGTAAGACAACTTTAGGGCAATTCAAGTTGTTTCCACTGCATTGTAAATGCAAGACAGTCAAACTTTTGGTGACTCTGGTTTTGATTTTACCAAACACTTTGTCACTTGTGTTCGGGTACGAACGCAACCCAAAAATTTAAGAAGAAATCAATTTTACAAAAAGAACACCATTTTGGTTTATGGAACAAGGCTAACCTCCAACGAAGTTTCATAGATAATAATTGAATATAATGGATTTTTGTTGACTAAAATGTTGTCTATATAATCGATTATCATGGCAAATTTAGACAACGTAATGGATTTTTAATCAAATTTAATCTATTATTTTCGAAAAACGGAAACAACTTAAATTCCATTGTAATTGATTTTAATCTTTTTTTGTTTTCAATTTAATTGATTGTTTTTTGTAAATGAAATCCTTGAAAATTGGTTAAGTTTTGTAAACAATGACTCTACTTTTTGCAACTTTCTGCAAAACGCCCCCCCCCCCACGTCCCCCACGTCCCAATTTCATTTTTTTCAATCGCGTTTATGAAAATTTTTATAAAGTGAAGTATTTTTGTTATAATTTGTTTGAGTTTTTCAGCCAAATCCGTGTTTAAACTCAAACCAGCCCCTCCCCAGCCGTTTACCACACTCCAATTAAACATTAAACACCCCCATCGGGATATGTAACTATGTAGTACCGGTAGACGTGAGGGGGTCTACCCCACAAACCCCCCCCCCCCCCCCTTAACCCCCATGATTACCTGTACTACATAGTTACGTGTCCCAGTGGGGGTGTTTAATGTTTAGTTGGGATGTGGTAAACGGCTGGGGAGGGGGTAGTTTGAGGTTGAACGCGGATTTGGCGAAAAAAAAGCAAAGAAAAATTATTGCAAAAATACGTCACTTTATATAATTTTTCACAAATGCGATTGAAAAAAAAATGAAATTTAGCGAGAGAGCAAAATAACCAACTTAAAATTAACCTTATTATGAAAAATTGAATACAGCAAACCGAAATTTTTTAATAGATGGATTATAATCCACTATAATTGACAAAACTACTGTGCCAACAAAAATCCATTTAACGCATTTGAACGAGGAATTCGCGGAAACTCTATTAAACTTGCCTCTGGATTCAACTGACCGACAGACACTAAATTGTGCGCCTATCCAGTGCATAGTTTGGCCTCGTAATGAAAATCGAATTAAATTTTATATTCGCGAAGCTGAAAATATCAACGCCTTGAGTTCAAATTAATAAAGATATTCATTCATCAAGTTCTGTCTGGTTGAGGAACAATGAAAACTATTTGTTCACTGTCTATCAAAGGTTTGTAATCAGTCAACATATTTTTTCAAATTAAACAGAGGCTAGGCTGACTTGTCAGACCAAAGAAAGCAGTTCATATGTTCCAGGCACGAGAGATTTTGAAAAACTCAAAATCAATTAAGCTAAAAGGTTGCGTAAGATTAACAGTTTTCACAATGATGAGACAAAAGCGTCTTTGAAAAAAAAGGTAAAACAATGATACATAAAAAACACTAGTTTGCTAAAAAAAAACGTAAGAAAACAGCCCAGGTTTGTCAGATAAGTCGCCACATACGTTGCAGAACTTGGAAAAATTGCCACAAAAAAAAACAAAATAGCAATGACTCAAAAAATCTGCTATTGTGAAAAAATGACAAGAACATCAACAAATGCCACTGAAAAAATACTCTCAAAAAGTGTTTTGTTGATTTTAAAAATGAAACTTATGGCCAAATTTTATTTTGGTCATGCTAAAGATGACCAATTTCATCAAATCCATTGTCAAATGGCGCCGCGATCTTTTCGTTTCGAGATCAACTTTGCTCCGTTACAAACGAATATGACAAAACAATCTTTGAAATGTCATTTCTAGCATTCTTTTTAATATAGAACTTTATTGTTTGAAATTTAAAGGTCGTTTGTTCTCTTTAAGTATCTCTTATGTTATAATGAAGTTATAAAGTTCTTGAGTTCTTAAATGCTGTGCTAAAATTTCGCACCATTTATCTGGAAGAAGTAACAACTTTTTCAAAAATTAAAAATTATCTAACTAGTAGTTTGCAGTTTTTAAGAGCTGTTAATTGTGGTACGAGAAACAGTGCGCAAAAAGAAACACTAATTAAAACATTTACGCCAATTATCTTTCCTAAATTTCATAAATGTTAGAATGCTATTTCCATGTAAAATTCCATTTTAAAAAATGTTAGCTAATATAAGAACGAAAAAATTACAAAAATGAATAAAGTTATTTTTCTAATTCTTACTCAGTCACAAATTACCCGAAGCCTTACCATTGAATCTTGAATTTTGATTTTTTTTATTATTGCAATCTTCTGTTCATAAAACGAATTTCTTATCATCTCTTGGACGCGTGTTTTCAACTTATCTATGGCCTTCAATCCGGACATAGTGCTGATTGGAGACCCACAGGTGTGTGAACAGTTCTGCCAGACTCTGGGAGTAGACCCAGTCAAGAATTACCTCCAGATATCCGTCAAAGGTGAGAGTCCTAGTCCATTTGAAAGGCATTATCTGTGTAGAAACGAACGGTTGCAACTGGCACGCTACAACTTGTAGGGTTCTTGCAAGATTTATATTACTAAAGAACTTTTCTTTTTGGTGCTAAATATAGTCCAAAAAACTGAATCAACGAGATTTTCTATGAGTTCTAGTTTTGTGCGTTGATCGTTTTTGAGAAGTCAAACTTTGCAAAAATCTTGCCTTAACCCTCTAGAAATTTCGCCGATGATTTATAACTAAAAAAACTTTGCGCAAAAATCTGCAGTTGCAGTTGTTTTATGCCAAATATTGCCGCATTCTGATTACTTAGACCTTCACTTTTCAAAGTGTAACAATTAAGTTTTTGAAACTATATAGTGGCGGTAGCTATATCCTACTTCTTCTGAAAAAAATTTCAAAAATTTTCCATTTGCGTTTAAAAACATCATTTGAGCAAATTTTCTTGTATTACCCTCTATTTAGGGAAAAAATAACCCAGCAATTTCCGCTGTAAAATTTTGCTGAATATCTCCTTCCGACTGGCAGAATTTTCCGAAAGCACTGTAAGTGCCAAAAACAGTAAGAGCAAAATAATAGTAGACAACAAACCTTATTTCTTGCAAATGGAAAGCATATGTTGCAAGAATCTTGCTAAATGAATGCAAGGGCAATATACTTTCTTACAAGATTTCTTGAAACATAATTTTCAAGTTTTGCATCCCGGAACTGTGAGGGTAAAGTGCTGAAAAATTTTCAGTGTAGTTTAAAAATACCTCAAAAATTATCCCACATCAACTGAAACGATGTGTGAGAAATGATTGTTCTATAGAATAATGATTTTTTTCTGAGTTTTGTATGATTTTTTTTCAAAGTTTTTTAATCTGAAAAAATCTTTCTTTATGAGCAGCAGTCGTTGAAGCGGACTTTCACAGCTATTGTAAGTCTCTCCAAACAATTCAGTTTTAGGTGACAAAAATGATCTGATTCACATTGTAGTAATCATTTTTACTGAATTAATTTCAATTTCGTCCTTAGTATGTGAAATGATAGTTTTATCTATTTTTGCCAGCTAGCAAATTTTTATGGCTGATTCGGCCATTCCCACTTTGCTGATCACCCAATTCGGAAAACTTGAAAACTTAGTATTCGAATGTTTTTAAAAAATCTTGTCATGTGTTAAAAAACACGCTCTTAGCTTAGACAAAAAATCGTTAGTTTTCCTGCGTTTGGCGAGATTGCAAAAGCCTCAGCTCTTTTTTTATTGAGATTTTAGTTTTTTTTGACAAACTGTTCTGAAACTTATTGTAGTTATCTTTTTACCAAATTATCATTAGCATTACGAAGCCAAACTGTGTATTTTGTGAATTGTAAGTGGGTTTCTCGACATGCCGAAAACAGACTTGTTGCACAATCTACGACATTGCTAGTTTTCTAAGATCTTCTTTGCTGTTTTGGGTTCCAAGAACAAATAGCTAAACACAGTATCAATCCAAACTGCTCCAAAAACAGCCGGTTTCGCGGAATCCGCAACAAAGTTTGCGGAATCCGGAACAAATAATAAAATTTGTTAATGTGAAATTACGCTGACGCGGAATGTGCAAGGATAATCAGCATATGGCTACCGGAATTCATAAAATGTACTTGGGTTTCGCAAGTTGTGAACGGATTCCGCATTTTTGCGGATTCCAGTATCATATAGAAATACTTCCTGGAATTATTTGCTGTTCCGACCATTAACCAGAGAGGAGTTCTGGTTTCGGGTGTGATTAAGTTTTTTGTTTTCGTTTTCCCAACAAAACAGGTACCACAACTAATCGACGGAAAAAAAGAGTGATGAGTCATATAATAAAACTTTTCAGTCGTGATTCGAGCGACAGTGAAACTTTTTCAAAAAGTGCCCCAGTGTGGAAAAAAACTGATTGTCGAGTTTCAGTATAACTTCTAGCGAGTAAAATGAGTTATTAGGTGTCTTAAAACTGCCACTGGCCCATGCACTAATAGCCGGAGACCGCATCCTAAAAACCACCAGCATCCCAAATACCGCCAACATATTTAACCAGAAAATCACATATACATTTCCCTTATACCAAATACCGCCAGTGGTTATTATCACATGTAATCATATAATTACAACGAAATCACCCTCATAACTCTATTTCTATACATTTTTCGGCTTTGAATCTAAGAAAAAAAAATTGTTTTTTTTTGTGTTGGTTACAGTTTTTGGTCATAGCAAAAAATAGCGTTTAAAGATTAGGCAAAATTGTATTGTCTTCTCTGCGATCGGTTACTTTTTCATATGGTTTTAAGTTGATAAGTTTCGGAAAATAATATCCCAAATTAGCTTGCTGGAAATTTATCCCATATACTAAAAGGGCTACACACGATTTCAGTTAACTATTGTTTTAGGGTTTGTTGTTGGATTCCATGGGCAATGGCAAAATTTTGGTTAAAATTTTTGGTCTTCTAGTCATTAATCCCTTTTCTCTAGTTGTTTTTTCATTATTTTATTCTGAAGAAATTTATTACAGTTTTTGGCCAAGGCCGGAAAGTTTGCTTGAAGAGATTAGACTAATTTTTATTGTCTTTTTTTGTTTATACAGTCATTTAGAGCCTCACGTCTCTCTCATTAAAAAAAATAGATTTCATTCTACAAAAAATATCTGAAGCACATTGTAGTAATCACTTCTTTGGATCAACAGCAGTACTCATTTTTGTTTTAATGTGTAAAGTTTTTTTCCTGAGCTTGACGAATCAAAATAATTTTTGCTGACTTCATTCTGAGTCTGAAAATCTTAGTTTTTCAAAGTTTTTTTCTGATCGGTTCACGTTGTAAGCAATTGTGTTGTCGGCTCAGAAAAATTCCATCTCTTTTATTTGTTTGTTCAGACTTTCACTGCCTCAACTCCAACTACCATCGGGAATTTCGTTTCTTATTTGAAATTGCGTTAAAAAACTTATCTCTTAGCCGAGTCAACCCGTGTTTCACTTAGCCTTACCGTTTTTCATAAGTTTTTTCCCGATTTTATGTGATTTACCCAAAATATTTTAGGTTGATTCCAGCAGTGCTTTTTTACTCCTCACACTTTCACCCAGAAAAATTTTCATCAAATTTTTATTCCGAAAAAACTAGTTTTGCTTTTCGTGATTTGTACACTTTTTGATCCACACTCGTAGGCAAATGCAAGTGTTTTTGTTACCAATCATCTGAAACACATTTTTTTATCACTTTGCCGAACGAACATCAGTTTTTGTTCTAGTTTCAATGTTTGTTCAAAAAAATGTAACTCGCTTGACTGATTAAGCCAAAAAAATTGCGACGGACTCCTCCATTGCCTTTTTACTCGTCGCCGATTTCTGGGAATTTTTTCGTAATTTTGATTTGAAGAATTTGTTATTATTTTTTCCACTTAATACGATTTTTGTTCAGCATTTTTGGTCATTTTCTGCTTTGAGCTTTACAATCACTTCAAGTTTTGTAGAGCAATTTGGTTTTAACATTCATTTCCAATCAGTTCTAAACCGATGTATGTTATTCCACAATTTTCTAAAACTTTCAAAATTTCGATAGCAAATGGCACTAAAATTTACTGTTTGCGGCTGGCAACTCTCCTTAAATTACTCTTGTTTACTGATACACTGTGAGAGAGATTTGACTTGATTGTAAAATTTTGCTATAGACTATGAGCTGAAGCAAAAATTTGACTAAATTGAAAAGCTTGAGGCTAAAAAATTGATTTTAAAAAACCTGAAAAAGTGTTAACATTGCCAATTTTTAACGCAACTCCATAGATGTTGAAAGGCAGTAGAAAAATTCAATGTGTCGCCATGATACGAGCAATCTAGTTGATCCGATTAACAAAAAGAGTGAGCAATACACATGATTAGAGTAATTTTTAAGGTTATTCGGAACAATTATACTGTGAAAGATGACAGGGCGTGGATATCGATCCGTAAACTTTTGGATTAACAAGCAAGTATAATAGTAGAAGACTAAAATGTAGTTAATCTAACTGCTCGATTAATATTTGATAGTTTTAATACGTGAGATTTTCGGTTCCCCCCTTTTTAAATCTAAACAACTTAACACCCTACAATTTCACTCCCTACTTTTTGTTGCCTTAGCAATATAACATCGCTACATTTTAAAACAATTTCTATGACTTAACACCGTTTTAATCCAAATGAAAAGAAAACTTACTTCAAAGGGGATTTCGGTAACCATCAAAGAATTAAACGAGAGAAAGTTTTGCCATTTAAAGCCAGACAAATTTGCGCTACTTAATTCGCGTAAGTTTTGAATAGAAATAACCTTGCAAATGATTTCAATGAAACGTTTCAAACCAAAATGAAATGGCCTTGCCAATATTTTCAATGAATCATTCCAAAATGAACCAAAAACAAGCAATAGTTCAATGAACTTCAAAAGCCCGCAAATAATTAGACGTCCTTTGACTAATATGGCCTGATTTTCTAGACGTTTTCAGCCGGTATAGAAATTAAAAAAAGGTTTAACCAATGCCAAAAGCCTTAAAGTCATTATTTTTAGAATCATTCTGGAACTTAAACTTATGACCTGATCGCTTTGTCAGCTCTTTTTGTCAGCAACATAAACGCGCAAAGCTAAAGGGTTTGCCAGCCCCTAGTCCCAACCTAGCATCCCGAAAATAAGGGCGATTGTCCTGGGAATAAATTGCTAAGGCACGAGTCATGTTCTTGTGTTTAGTTACGTTTCCGGGAGTCTGCAAGGAAACGTCTTTTCAAAAAAAGCTGGTATAAATTTCAGTAGGATTAAAATTTGAATTTCAATAATACGAAAGAATAAACAAAGTTGAAATAAAATTTACAATGGTTTAGCACAAACTAGATAACGCTCTGAAAAAGTACAGATCAGTTTTGTCTTCGTAAACGGACATTATGTTTTGTACTCTTTCATTTAATACTCGATACTTTTTCTTTTTTGTGAACTTATGGCCACTCGATGCATCAAAAAAGTTGAGTTTTTGTACGGAAGCGTCTTTTTGCAGGCTACCCACCATTTTCCACATATTTGGGTGGGCTCCGCTGAAATAGGATTGAATCCCGAAATGCCATCCCTCGACAGCATTTGTTGTTCGAGCAATCCCCATCACGGCCGCATCTCGCTGGTTCCAAAGGGAGGGTGGGAATGAAACTTCACGGTTTGACACCAAGCTTTTTATATAAGTAGAGCCGAAGTACAGACACAACTCGTCAATTTTCTCTATTTTCTCGGGTTCTAAGCAATTTCTGTCGCATACATTTTGAATTTCTTGAACAATCATGTCATAGGAATCGCCGATCTTTTCTTTTTTTTCAAATGCAAGGGATGGCAGCATTTTTAAAGCCAGCACTAATTCGTGATTTGTTTCGTAGGTCACTTTCAGACCCAATTCATTAATTTTTCTCATGTAACTCTGGGAGAGATGAAAAAAACAACCCGATAAAGGTGCTTCGGGGAATGTTTTTTGGAAGGACTGAAGAGCAGCTTGCTCAAAATCTAACAAAAATTTTTCAGGCCGGCAGTTGGGTGCTAAATCAATTAACGCCTGCAGGAAGCGATTGTAGGTTTTTTCGGTTTTGTTAGGGAGGAAGGCGTAAATGCAAGCTGGCGCAATGCCAGATACACTAACATGAATTGAATAAAGCTGATAGAACATTTTTGGAGTAATTTTGAAAGTTTCATCGGCTAACCAGAAAGATGACTTCTCCAGAACTCTCAGCATTTTGGGGTCGCCGCACAAAATGATTCGCTCATGATCATTTGATCCACTGTCATACCGGATAAAATTTTCGAAAATTTCAGGGATCTCGAAATTTCGCGCAACGGGGATGGGCGGCATATTTACATCTAGCTGCTTACGAGTGCGAGCAGCCGTTCGGATCAGTTTGTCTTTACTTGGGAGAGCAAACTGAGTAGCCAAATTGTTGGTAATTGGCAAAACCGCACTGGCAACTGCAACAGTCGGGGTAAATCTCTCGCTGAGATCTTTTATATGCTTTATGACATTTCGGGCCTCCGATTTTCCCGCTGAAATGTCGTGGTTATGCTCTCCACGCGTCTCGATTAATTCGTTACTTTCAGTAATGGCAGTTGCTCGACATTTATGTGTTTGATATTTTGAGCAAATCCAGTTTTCTGTAAACTTCTTTTTTCGCTTGAAATAAAATTCATGGCCGGACGCTATAAGAATTGGCTTGTTTTTAGATGAAACTGTGAACTCGAAAGAAGACTCAGTCATAATGTGTTTATTTTGTTTGCGTTTGTTTATCACTTGAGTAAAGTATAAAGTGACTGTCAGAATTTAATTTTTGTCAGAATTTTTACGGCAAATTGTTTTGAATTAGCACAAGCAGCTTTTTCAGTAATCATAAAGGTTTAGCGAAAAGTCTAATTGAAAATAAATTACAAACCTGTAGATAAGAGTCTTAGGTAAATTGGGAAGCCTCCTTTTAGCATGTATAACTAAGATAAACCAAGTTTTTCATTATGGTGCGTGTGTTAATTGCAGGATTAACTTTGGTGTGATAAGAGTTAAGATAAGGAATTCATAAAGCATTAATTTTAATAGTGAAATGACTAGGTGTTAAAATGTACTGTGTTAAACTGGAAAATAGGAGTTATATTGTTGTCGATTTAAATTGTTTAGTAGTGAAATGACTAAGTTTTAAAATGTACGGTGTTAAATTGTATGTCATTAAATTGTAGGACACCAGATTTTCATGCCTGACAAATTAGAAGCCCGCAAATGATTTGAGGCCAACTAATTGGTCATTTTAAGTGCTCTGGCTGTCAAATTAAGCGCGGAATGGAATATTTATGTTTGTTCCACTCAAACTTTGCCACTAAGTTTTTTCATTGACAGTACAAAGTGTATTGTTCAAGAGAAATTATTCGAGACTAAATTAGAGGCAGTCGGAACATTCAAGCAAAAGACTTTGACCTCATTTACGAGCAGTCTTGTTATTTATAAAAAAAGTATAAAATGGATGAGCAACATAGTCGGAAATTGTTGTTAATTTTTTGGTTTACTTCAGGTGTTCGTTATAAAGTGAATCTGCAGCAGATGAGACTGACGGAATTCAGACGCCACTTCTCGATTAGGAGGAGGAGTCTGCCTGCCAGTCCTTCCAGTTACACAACTATCGATTCACTCTCACCCACTAACAGAATTGTACGCATCTGAGGCCAAGTTAACAACAACCCCCCCCCCCCCCTCCCAAAGTTACCAAATTAAAATGTTCCACCCCAGCATCCAATTTGTACTAAATTTGCTAAGCGCTGCATGCAAAAATGCTCGATTCTGATTGGCTAAAAAATCCAATCTAGAAACAGGTGAATATCCTCCCCCGTTTGTGGGTAGTTTATGGGATAAAACTTCTGTTTTTAGAGGGATACCCAAAATGTCTTCGTGAGACCAAGTTCAGTCTTCAGTAATTGATTGTACGGCATCATGATACAAGACTAGTCGAGAATAAATGAAAAAAAAAAACTTTCAATTGATTGGAAAACTGCTAAAACGATTTTCCGCTTTTCACATAAGCCAACGTCTTTGAAAAGGGTGGAAGATGGATTTTTGTGCATAATAAACAAATTAGAAATTGCGATTAAAACAATCGAATATAATCGATTATTATTGAATCGAAAAACAGATTGATTAATAATCAACTATGATCGATTAAAATGTGTTATAATTGGATAGAATATAACTCTAAAGAGAGAGATTATAATCGCCTATTAATTGACCACCCGCTAAGAGATTCAATGGATAATAATTGATTATCATGAATTTTCATGGTCTGTCTCCATAAAAAGCAAAACTAATCGATTATAAAACAGTTAAATAGAGATCATTGTAATTCATTATATTCAAATAAAATGGATTGTTATGGACTATAATAAATTATGGTGGATTGTAATAACTTCTAATGAGTAAGAGCCTAGATTTTCCAAAACTTTAAAATAGATATTCAAAACCAGATTCTTGCAATCACTAAATTGTGTTTTACATTTGGCTACAGCAAAAAAAAAATTGAGTTGTTTTCCATTATTTTTCTTTTTGAATCACATTAACCGTAAAAATACGTGAAAAATACCGTAAACACTTGTCCCTTCGAACAACCCCTCCCACTATACCCCACCCCTGCAGACTTTAAAGCCCCCCCCCCCCAAACTGACAGGGGGTAGGGTACGATAGATTGAGGTGAAGGAGCAGGGGGTAATTCAAAATAATTCTCTAAAATGTTGTAGTCGTTCGACCTGTCTTGTAGCCACAGCAGCAAAGTGCAGATGTCGTCCACAATGCCACATGGCTTCATCGTCCTCTTCGATGCCGATGACTTCTCAGCCCAATACTACCTACCCTCTGTCATTAAAGGTTACATCTTAAAAAACTATGCTTCAATATGAGAGTAAAAAACCAGCCAAGGTATAAACTAACCAAAAATGTGCGGAGTATATAAGCCAGCCAAAAATTTACGCCGTATCAGTAAAATTTGCATAAATTTTTTAATCGTTGCATAGTTGTTACATAACTATTAACATTTATGTATTTTTGGCTGAATTATACTTCAGCTGGTATACTTGGGCGCCAAAGGGCGCCAAAGACAAGTGATTTTGTGCATTCTTCCCAAGACGTTATTGGTGTAACGAGCATCAACGATTTTCAATTTTAAATAGTTCATTTTTTACCGCACTGACGAAAATGGTTCTCGGTCGATTTAAATTGATTTTAAATCGATTTTAATTAGATATAAATTGATTAACAATGTACATTTTACAAGCTTAACTGGATTTAAATCGATTTGAATTCATCTTTCATAAAAATTTTGGATCGATTTAAGGGTCCAAAATTCGACTTAAACCGATTTGGATGGATTATCAGACTCACAAAAACTTTTTTGCTAGCACGGCGAAAACATTTGAGCACGAAAAAACGCATTAAAGTTATAGAAAATTATCATTGTAAATCAGATTATAGGCAAAAATCTATGTAACAAATCGAGAAAAGAGTAAACAGTAATCATATTTTGATCTCAAGAATATGCAATTAAATCACTAAAAATCATGAAGGTAAAATTTTATGAAAAGAAATGAACTCAAAAAGTGCACAGGAATCATAGAATGATATTAATGTTTTGAAAACTCTTTGGTCTTTTTGTTATGCTACAATAGGCTATGGATGTAAAATGAAAAAAGATGGGCAATGAATAAATGCAACGCAAATTCAAAACTAATGAAGTTAAAAAAAAAGATTTTTTTTTTCATTTTAATACGTTTTAGTCCCCTTAAAAATAAAAAAACAAAGTAGGACTGGATCAAATGGATTTAAATTGAATTAAAATTTAATTAGAGTGTTTATTAACTGGGATTTTAAATAGATTTAAATAGATTTAAAACTGATTCAAATCAATCGTTATCTTTTCTTTTTTTTTTTCATAGTAAAATTGATCTAAATTTAATCTGCATTCTTTTTTATACTAACATTGATCCTAATCCATTTCTTTCAGTGCGGGCTGTAAATTTGCAGCACTTCCAGTGTGAGTACTGGAGTTCTGTTTAAAAAAAAGCCCAAATTGTAACTTTTTTTCAGAAACCAATTTTTACGATATTTACTTTGATATATTTCAATAGTTGAAAATTGAAGATTACTATAGTTATCAAAAAAGTGAAATGACACTTCTATAAAACGCCACTGAATTATTTTCAGAAATGAGAACCACAAAGCCAACAAAAAACTGCGTGCGCCACAGGCTAAGTTTCTGACTTAAAGCAAAATGATTTGATGGATATAGATTTTCTTGAGGGGTAGGGGCGGGTTTCAAAAAAGTTTCGCTACTTTTTTCTTGGTCAACCAATTTGACTTTTTTCTAGCTCTCCCTCCCAAACGATTCTTCATGATTCAATTTATCCGATGCAGTGAATTATAAGCACGGAATGGCTCGGCAGGCCGCTAAACTAATCAATTCAATGCCGTTCAGAAATAAGTGAACTAAAATTTTGGTTCAAAAAAGTGTGGTTAAAAATGTCGATAACTTATTAAAAAAACGATTTTTTTTTGATTTTTTGTTAACCTGTCTTATCTTTTTCGCGGTTCTCGATTTCTAGAGTTCTTATTTTTACTCTATATTTCAATTTCAATAGTTGAAAATTTGATATTACTATAGATATCAAAAAAGTGAAATGACGCTTCTATAAAACGCCACTGAATTATTTTCAGAAATGAGAACCACAGAGCCAACAAAAAACTGCGTGCGCCACTGGCTAAGTTTCTGACTTAAGGCAAAATGATTTGATGAATATAGATTTTCTTGAGGGTAGGGGCGGATTTCAAAAAACTTTCGCTACTTTTTTCTTGGTCGACCAATTTGATTTTTTTCTAGCTCTCCCTCCCAAACGATTCTTCAAGATTCAATTTATCCGATGCAGTGAATTATAAGCACGGAATGGCATGGCAGGCCGCTAAACTAATCAATTCAATGCCGTTCAGAAATAGGTGAACTAAAATTTTGTTCCAAAAAAGTTTGGTTAAAAATGTTGGTAACTTATAAAAAAAAACGATTTTTTTTTTTGATTTTTTATTAACCTGTCTTATCTTTTTTTCGCGGTTCTCGATTTCTAAAGTTCTTATTTTACTCTAGGCTTCCGAACGGCTTTTTTAAATTTGGATGAAGTTTTGAACTTCCAATGGGGGGGGGGACTAAATTAACAAATTAACAAAGTAAAATTGTTTTTTTTTTTAGAAACACTCGGTACAAACTCGGCAGTGGACACACTTCTGATCGGCAGTTGTGTGAACAAAGAAAGTGCTCAAGGGTGGGAGGAAACTCTACATGCAGTGTCTCTCTTTCTTCCCCTCTTCAATTCCACTCTGGTCGACAGGGGGGACATGGAACAGTACAAGGTTCTATCTATCATTGATAACAAAATCATAATCAAATTCTTAACAAAAGTCTGGATAAAATTAATTCATAGCTTAACTCAAAGGACTCGGTGGAAATGAATCTGCAAAGCATTTTTCTCTCTAAAATTTACCTATTGTTTTAGTGCACCTCTGATAAATAAAGAAAAAAAAATAAAATTATTAGGTGCTGGTGATAACAAAAAAGTTTCGACACATACTCATTTTTGTAACTGATTCGAGAAGAAACTATTGAAATTGTTTTTTTTTCGAAATGGTTATTGCCAACAATTACAACAAGACTGCTCGTTTCAGGTCAAAGCTCGGCTCTCCCTCTAAGTCGGCTTTGCTTAATGATTCGAGCTCCGCTTTGCTAATTGCCCTTTTGCGGCTCTGCTAAAAATTATACAAAAAATTGAATTACAAAACGGTTGTTTCCTTTATTGATCTCCAATTCACTATGTGATATGTCCCAAGTGAAACATTTTGGTCTAGTTCTGTGTTTTTACAACACTAGACCAAACAGGGAAAAGTGAGACTTTGCTGAAGTTCAATTTTGCGCTGTGGCAGACCATTGAAAAAAATGAGTTGAAAAAAGATACTGAAGGTGTAAATGGTTGATTCTCACAGCTCCAAATAGCTATTCAGTCTGCTTGTGAAATTTCATTCCTAAGCTCCTAATCAATGAAAATAGGGAAAGTTGGATAACTGCTAAAATTAAAAATGGGAGTATTAAGAAGATTAAATTGTACAAAAAATATTCGAACAATAAGAGTGATTGTAATCTTGATTAATTCCAGCAACAACAAAAAAAATTGAAAAGCTTGTATCAAAAATCAAAAAAGTTTTTTGGAGAGAAGACTTGAATGCAAAAGCCATAAAAGTTAGAAATTTTTTTAAACAGTCATAGGTGAGATTTACAAAAAAGAAGAACAAGTGATTTCAAAACACAACATTCGGAGTGCAGAAGAAATTAATGATTTTTTATTGAAATTGGTCAGAAGCTAATCGAAACTGAAACAACACAAAATTTTTTTTTTAAATGTTGTGGATAATGAAAATACAATGATTTTTCAAACCATTTCACCCCAAGGAGTTTATGAAGTAATTAAAAGCCTGCAGAAAGAAAACAGCCTTGATAGTTGCAACCAAAGTAACAACCTAAAAAAAAATAGGTCCGGTTATATTTGATCTACTGAGTTGCCTTTTTAATGAATGTGTAGAGTTGTCATATTATCCCTCAATTTTTAACATTGCAAAAGTTCAACCAATTCAAAAAAAATGGCACATTGTCAGATTGTGGTAAATACAGATACTATATCTTTTTTTACTATTTATGGGGAAAATTATCGAAAATTTTATTTAAAATCACTTGAGAAGTTTTCTGCAAAAATATGATGTATTAACAGCATGTCAGAACAAATTCCGAGATAAAAAAACAGCTGATATTATCTTAGAATTCAGTGAACAACTTGTGGAGAATTTAGAAGACAATGTTGGCTCCGTGTGTACGCTGATAGATCTTATAAAAGCGTTCGACACAATTGATGACAAAATATTACTGAAAAATTGCAAATTTTACGGTTTACGTGGTAAAATTATAGATAATTTGAGGTCATACCTTGAAAACCGTGAACAGTACGTTTTTCATAACAATTCAATATCAGACACTAAAACAATCTACTATGGTGTACGACATTGTTCAGTCCTGGGTCCTTTGTTGTTTTTGCTGTATAACAACAGTTTGCCAAACGTCTGTTGGCATAATAAAATTTTACTGTTTGCTGATGATTGCTCATTGTATAAAACAACTGAATGAAACAGGAAATCAGCAGGAGGTGAATTCTGATACAAGCATTGTTGAATAATGGTTTTTGGAGAATAAGCTTAATGTAAACAAGAAAAAAACAGCCGCCTTAGAAATTAACAGATATAAATTCTGTAACAATAGATCCCATAAGTACTTAGGACTAATAATTGACGAACAAACTAAATTTGAAAACACACATCGATAACACTTTGAAACAGGCAGCCAAATCTTGCTCGATGATCTATCAACTCAGATATTATTTGAACACATCTACACTGCTCAAGATAAACAAAACGCATATTCAACCAATATATCATTATAGTGTACTGATATATGGCAGACCTAATAAGACTGATATAAGAAGATTGAAAACAAGCGAAGACTCGTGTGGAGTAACTGTTTCAAAATTAAAAATAGGAAAGTCTGAACAATTTCCTGACAAACATAAACTCTGTTTGGTTCGGGAGTTACATGTTTATGAGATTTTTAAACTCATGATTAAAGTTATTAGACAATCGTGTGGATATAAAAAACTTCATGAAAAAATAAGTGAACAGGAGATAAAAGATACTAACAAAACAGGCAAAACAACACAAAAAATTCGCAGGCGAAATAAGCTTTAACAAGAGCAAAAAAGAAAATCAAAAATAGGTTTCGTATATATATTTGTGACAAGAAATTTTTTCTAAGTATGTTATGATAACTTTCAACCCCTTGTTATAGTATTTTTGCTAATTTTAATTTGATTGTTAGACAACAACAAAGCAAACAGTTTTTTTTCTCATTTAGTTTTTTATTGTGATATTTGAAGCAATTTTGCGGTTTTTTGGTATATGATTTTAGTTTAAGAAGTAGGCGAATAGATTTTGCTCAAGGAGATGCCATCCGACAGGCTGATGCCTTTTTGGTATTCTCCGAGCCGAAGTTAATTATAGACGTACATTTTCGTAGAATGTATGCTTATAAGTTTTGGCTAGAAAATAAAAATAAATTTAATTAATTTAGTTCTGACTGCCTTTTAAAGTCTTTGAAGAAGTTTGCACTCCAGCAAAATGGACAGATTTTTCAAAAAAAAAGGAAAAAGTTTTAAAAAAATTTTTTTTTGACAGTCATCACTCCACGCGCTATGGTAAGAGCAAAATGTTATGTTTCGCAAGGTAAAATCTAGATCAAATAGCTCGTATGAATTCAATTAGGAACAATTTCTAAGACGAAGAAAAATGATTGATGGTGAAAAGTATTAATGAGATTGAGCTCAGAAAAACAATATTTTTCTATTTACCTTAAAAATTGCTGCTTAAGAAACCCAAATTTGTCTGAGAAAAAACCACCCCAGCAGTCTGAGAAAAAATTGCTGCTTAAGAAACCCAAATTTGTCTGAGAAAAAACCACCCCAGCAAAAATATCGATAGTCAGAACAACAAATGACTTGCCTGAGCCAAATTTAAAATTTTATTTTGGCGCTTAGTTTTTACTGCTTAGACGAAATATATAGCCGTCAAATTATCTGCCTAGCTCCACGCGTTTTTTTTTTTCAAAAAAAAAGATCACACTTGAAAAATATTTCTAAGTTTGAGCTCTGGGCATGAATATCTATCAGATTGGTTTTTAAAAAAAATGTAAAAAATGCCAATTGTGCCACCCATTTGTTAGTTTCAGTCAAATTATAAGTCGTCGCATGCATGCGTTGGGCGTTGATACAGAATTTAAATTTTTGCGAGAGCAAAAATTCTTGAACTAACAACAGTCATTCGAAATTTCTTAGCCTTCTTCCTCAAAAAGTAAGATGTAACAAATCAGCGAAAAAATGTTTTAAAATTTTTCAAATCTAGAAAGTTCTGCGAGATAAAAATTTTGTCAGGTTGCAACAAAAAATTGTAACCATCTTTAATATTTTTTTGTTTTTTTTTCTAGGTAAATTTTACAACGGCGGCTGAATTTGTTATTTTCCAATCATACACGTTGGATAATTTGTAAAAGTGCACTTGAGGTGCTCAACTGGAACTGACTATTTTGGTTTTTACACTCCTAAAACAGAGACTAGACACGACTGCTGTTTATCAAATCAGTCAAAGTGTCCCAACCGCTCCTCAGGCTGGAAAAATATATTGCGCGCGAAGTGTCTCAATTTGAACTATAGCCGTCAAATTATCTGCCAAGCTCCACGCATTATGATTTCAAAAAAAAAGATCACACTTGAAAAATATTTCTAAGTTTGAGCTGTGGGCATGAATATCTATTAGATTGGTTTTAAAAAAAAACGTAAAAAATGCCAGTTGAAAAGCCGGAGTTTATTGATATGAACTATTCAGATCATTGTATCTTTTTGAGACCCGGAGTGGGCCGGCTGCTCTGAAGCCCCCCATCCCCCTTGAGGAAGTGTGTGTATAATTTGAACATGCGGGTGAGGTTGTTTTGTACCGGAAAAAATGGTGCCACCCATTTTTTAGTTTCAGTCAAATGATAAGTCGTCGCATGCGTTGGGCGTTGATACAGAATTTAAATTTTTGCGAGAGCAAAAATTCTTGAACTAACAACGATCATTCGAAATTTCTTAACCTTCTCCTCAAAAAGTAAGATGTAACAAATCGGCGAAAAAATGTTTTAAAATTTTTCAAATCTAGAAAGTTCCGCGAGATAAAAATTTTGTCAGGTTGCAACGAAAAATTGTAACCATCTTTAATTTTTTTTGTTTTTTTTTTCTAGGTCATTTTTACAACGGCGGCTGAATTTGTTGATTTCCAATCATACGCGTTGGATAATTTGTAAAAGTGCACTTAAAGTGCTCAACTGGAACTGACTATTTTGGTTTTTACCCTCCTAAAACAAAGACTAGACACGACTGCTTGTTATCAAATCAGTCAAAGTGTCCCAAACGCTCCTCAGGCTGGAAAAAAATGCTACGAACAAGGAATGAAATAGTTGATAAACTGAAAGATTAAAACTTTTTTCGTTTTATTGCCCAAGCTATATTTTATACAAAGGAGGTATATGGCGTTTTGCACTGTAATGAGAACGCAAAAAAGATTGAAATCAGTTCAATTTAGAATGGAAAAAAATATCTCTTTTTGAATTATTGTGGTTAAAGTAGTCCTTTTTTTAATACCACAAAAATTAGAAGAAATCATAAAAAACGATTTTTCCAAGGAGCGATATATTGCAGATGGTAAAAGTTTTGGTCAAAAATCTAGTTGAAAAGTGAAATTTTGACTGAAAAAAAAATTAATCCAAGCTTGAAAATTTGCCGACTTCTTCAGAAACGGATTGAAAACATTAGAATAAAAATAAAACTTGAATATTAAAACGCTCTTCTCTCAAACTGTGCTGACTTTAAACAAAAATCATTGAGAACAAAATATACTTAATATTTTAGCAGAATCAATAACATTATGAGGTCAAATTGTGTATTTTGTGAATTGTAAGCTTTCTTTGTTTTTTTTGTTCTTCCGTTTTTTTATCAATCCGACAAAATTTTAACAACTTTAAAGATTTGTCTCTGGAATCCAGTAAACACAAACAAAATTGGGCGCATATCCAGTGAATAGTTTGATTTCACATTGAAGGTGGTGTTTCCTTTTCAAAATTCAGGCCTAAAATTTTATCCAAAAAAGGAACTATTTTTTGGCTTTTTATTGAATCCAAAATTACGCTCCGAGAAAGTTTAAAAAAGGTATAATTTCCCAGCAAATGTAAAAATTGATTTTTTTTGTTTGATTAACAAGAAGTGTCTTTCTTACTATAGAAAAAAAACCACTGTTTGATATGGACACAATTTTAAAAATTCGTTTTCGTCAATTTTTTCGAGATAACACTCTTTTTAAAGTTTGTTCTTGTCTATAAAATGATCCGTCTGATAAAATTATTTCAGTTTTTGACCGGTAGTTTTAGCGTAGTTTTGGATTGATTAAAGCAGCCATAAAATGATCCATTTTGGGGTAAAATATTGGGCCGGAATTTCGAAAAACAATTTCCTCCTTATTTATTCTGCTAAAAATCTAAGCAAGTTTGATTTTCATCATTTCTTGTCTGAAATCAACACAATTTGAGGGAATCGCGTTTTAATTTTCACATGCGTTTTATCCGGATAAGTTAAATCGGCATTGTATACATTAGCATCAATAGTTTTCAAAACGAATAAAAATTTGGTTGAAATTCACAAATAAAAAATCTAAGCTTTTCTGGAGGAAAACGCTCCCCTGCACAAGTGTTCCGTCTTTCTCTTTTAAGTTCGAAACCGTAAAAAGTTACTGTTTGTTTTGCTATTTTTAATAATTTCAAAATCCGATAAAAACGGAATAATGCTTTGAAAAAAATAACACACAAAGAAATAAAACACTGTTTTAGGAACCAGGCAAAATAATTTTTAGGGAGCCTTAACGAGCCCAAAATTTGAAGGTTTTAGTAACTCCCTTGCCAATGGATTTAGCTAATTAAATTTAATCGAATCAAAAATTTTCTTTTGCTCGAGCACAAATTAGAAACCAAAAGCAGTTTGTAGTTTCAACGAACTATCAGTGTTTGTATCATCAATAAGTGAGTTGCGAGTGGATTTAGGAGGGGAGGTAGGGGGGGGGGGTGGGGGTTGGAGGTAATATCTTGCGACATACGTTTTCACCTGAGCAACCCTAAAAAATATCAAATAGTGTTATTATAAAAAAATTATAAATTTCAAATCACAACTTTTTCACTTGATACGAGTAGACGAAGAACTGGTTGAAAGAAACCATTTGTAAAACTATTTGAAAATTGATTTAAATTGTATCGCTGGATCCACATTCAAAATCAAGTCTTTTAAAATCTCTTGAAAAATTGCCTTTTTGAAAAACGCCTAGTGAAAAATCGCCTCAAAATAACCTATTAAAATTTCCAGCAAATTGTTGAAAACTCAGTGTACCCAGTAAGCTTTAATTTCTTCTCAATCAGATTAAATCAGATTTTTTAAAATAAAAACCAGCATTTTTTGATTTTTATAAACGTTCAACTTTTTTTGTGAGACCAGTTTGAACAATTTTCTATGCTATGATTCGTTTAGCCGCAAGAATTGTTACTTCAGAAAACAAATCATTGTATGAAATCGATGAATATATAAACAATTTGGGGTACTTTTGCTATTTTAGACCAGCTTTTCCCGATTCCTCAAACACATCATTGAGTGCAATCTCCACTTGCACTTGGGTAGCTTTAACTGGGAGTGGCAAAGACAAAAAGCGAGACACAAGAGGTCAAACTGCCACATCCTTTGAGGTCAACCAGGTCAAATAGAGCAGCTCAATTTGACAGCTCCAATGAAATATAATGGTTAACCAACAAAATTCACCCACTTAAATTCAACAAAGACAAAAACAAATTCTGGAAATATTCGCAGTAGTTTTGAATTTTTTAGAGAATAAAAATCTGTACAATTTGTTTAATAATCATGATTTTTGTTTTAGCCGCTACAAGTAATTCTGCTAGTCATACAACTCAATTTTTTTGTCGTTTTTGTGCCATTAAAACTTAACATATTTTGAAGGCATACTAAAGCTGATGGCTTTTTTAAAGACCTTCTTAGGATCTTACATGAAACAATATACTGGAAATCGATCAAGGAGAGCAGTAAATTTTGGAGACAAGAGTTAATGCAAGCTTCTTCAAGCGCTACCGTAATAATCGGAAACTTTTCGGAAACTGATGATCGGATTCAGCCAAAACTTCTTAGTCAGTTTTTGCCTCTCAAAATACTTGGATTAGAAGAAAAAACGCTGAACAATATGAACATTTTCAAGCCACGCCACACAAAAACCAAAGCATACTACCTAGTAATACAAAACAATTGATTGAAGTTCTAGCTCCAGTTTAAATAACTTTTTCCAACCCGAAAGATTTGTTTCAAAAACCCCTTCATGAAAAGCATCAAACTTGCTCAATTTTGTAGAAAATGAAAAGAGTGCAAATACAGCAAAAAATTGTTCTTCACTTCCATTACGAGGCCAATCTGTGCCTTTTGTGAAAATGTAAGAGGATTCTGTAACAAGGACGCTCCCTTTTGTTCTTCTTTTGTTCTTTCATTTTCTTTCATTGTTCCAACTAAATTTAACATGTTCAAAGAATTATTTCTGGAATCAAGGAATATAAAGACCCAACGTTTGGCCTCGTAATGCCAAGAAAAACAAAGGTAAGCAACATCGCAGTTTGATTGGAGCTTCATGGCTTTAATTTTTTAAAAACCAGACAAAAATGTTCGGTCTTGAGTTGCTAATTGGGAGGATTAAAAACAATGCGAATTGAGATTTTTTTTTGCGGTGGTTGTTGGGGGATTAAAATCCAGCGACCGATCAAAATTTTTAATTCAAAAAAAAATTGAAAAGCTTGCGTCGAAAATCAAAAAAGTTTTTTTGAGAGAAGAATTGAAAGCAAGAGCCATAAAAGTTAGAAACTTATTTAAACAGTCATAGGTGAGATTAAAAAAAGAAGAACAAGTGATTTCAAAACACAACATTCCGAGTGCAGAAGAATTGAATGATTTTTTTATTGAAATTGGTCAGAAGCTAATCGAAACTGAAACAACACAAAATTGTTTTTTAAATGTTGTGGATAATAAAAATATAATGATTTTTCAAACCATTTCACCCCAAAGAGTTTATGAAGTATTTAAAAGCCTGCAGAAAAAAAACAGCCTTGGTAGTTACAACCAAAGTAACAACCTAAAAAATAGGTCCGGTTATATCTGATCTACTGAGTTGCCTTTTCAATGAATCTGTAGAGTTATTATCCTTCAATTTTTAAGGTTGCAAAAGTTCAACCAATTCAAAAAAAATGGCACATTGTCAGATTGTGGTAAGTACAGACCCTATATCTTTTTTTATTATTTATGGGGAAAATTATCAAAAATTTTATTTAAAATCGCTTGAGAAGTTTTCTGAAAAAATATGGTGTATTAACAGCAAGTCAGAACGGATTCCGAAATAAAAAAAACAGCTGATATTATCTTCGAACTCAGTGATCAAAATGTGGAGAGTTTAGAAGACAATGTTGGCTCCGTGTGTACGCTGATAGATCTTGTAAAAGCGTTCGACACAATTGATGACAAAATATTACTGAAAAATTGCAAATTATACGGTTTACGTGGTAAATTTACAGATCATATGAGGTCATACCTTGAAAACCGTGAACAGTACGTTTATTATAACAATTCAATTCAATATCAGACACTAAAACAATCTACTATGGTGTACGACATTGTTCAGTCTTGGGTCCTTTGTTGTTTTTGCTGTATAACAACAGTTTGCCAAACGTCTGTTGGCATAATAAAATTTTACTGTTTGCTGATGATTGCACATTGTATAAAACAACTGAAACAGGAAATCAGCAGTAGGTGAATTCTGATACAAGCAATGTTGAATAATGGTTTTTGGAGAATAAGCTTAATGTAAACAAGAACAAAACAGCCGCCTTAGAAATTAACAGATATAAATTCTGTAAAAATAGATCCCATAAGTACTTAGGACTAATAATTGACGAAAAAATTAAATTTGAAAACACACATCGATAACACTTTGAAACAGGCAGCCAAATCTTGCTCGATGATCTATCAACTCAGATATTATTTGAACACATCTACACTGCTCAAGATAAAC